>NW_026099574.1:13575990-13690587 GCF_025091365.1 Daktulosphaira vitifoliae | reverse complement strand
TTTTTTTTTTTTTTACTCATTACTTTATTTAGTATTTATTAATAAATCATATTTCATTATCATACTAATATTAAAAAAAAAAAAAAGAGGTGGTATTTTCCACCGTCCTCCCGTCACAATAAAAAAAAGTAGCTGGGGTGCGCAAAAAAATTTAAAAAAAAGTAGAGGAGCTACGTCCCCCTGCGCACCCCCCCAATTCGAGCACTGATTATAATTACTTAGGATTTAATTTATTAAATAGGCATTAATATGACAATTTAATGAAAGAATATTAAATAAGATATTGTAATGTTTTACAAATCAAAAATATCAAAAACATTGTATTAACATTTAAAAACTTGTAATGGATATGTTCGATCCATTTTTTCTTTTGTATGTAAGTTATTATTGTTTAAGATAAGCGCGTTTACTCGGTGCGTACCGATTTCTTTTATTGTATTTTATAGTAGTCCAACGATGAACTCGTCATCTTAAAGGACGGCACGACGCCAACCCCAACATGTGTATACAAAATAAAGTATTATAAACTAAGTTAAAAATTTTAAGTTTTATCTCGTTCTTACTAAATAAGTAGTTAAAAGTAAACGTATTATATAGTCCACTCTGAAATCGAAACAGGATATTCTNTAGTCCACTCTGAGATCGAAATAGAATATTCATTAAATCTTATGTTTGCTAACATACCAATGTAACTTTTATTAACACGCTTATATTAGTTTCACATGTGTGTTTGTTGTTTGTTGTAAGTTTGTAACTCCACGCGACACGTGTTATTATGTCGCGTATCCCGTCGTGTATGACCTTGAGACTAGACTGTCGTAACGCATTCACTCCACCCCACTTACCACTCAACACTTACAATATTTTCCTGTATATTTTTATTTTTGGTTTTCGTACCCATATACGCGTGCGTGTCATCAATTATATATATATATAACAAATTTTTATTGTGATTAACACAGCCCCGCGTCGTTTCGTTATAAACGATGCCCCACGATTCGTGCCACCTTTATCAGCCGTCGCCCTATTTTATGAGTATTTGACTNTGAGTATTTGACTGACCAACACCGCGCGTTATACGCCGCGGTGCAAAGTCCAGCAAGTGCCGCACGGCCGACGACGTACCGCCGCTAATGATACCGTAGTATTCTTCCTGTTGTCAAAGTGGCCACGTTGATAAACCGATCTGCACTCGCGCACTGTTGTCATCTACGCTGCTAACCTTTTGACGCCCGAGGATCACGCCGGACATCGCGTCGTCGACGCCAGCGAAAGTGCCGCGATATTATGCGAAGATTATATATTCTTACCATCGCCGCTAATATTAATATACAGAGTGGCCCACCACTCACTGACAACTTAAATAACTTTTGATCCAGTTAATATTTTTAGCTGATTTTTTTTTTAAATAATAGCTATACGTTAGGTCTATAGCTATATCTCAAAAATTAATTTTNTTTTTTTTTTAAATAATAGTTATACGTTAGGTCTATAGCTATATCTCAAAAATTAATTTTTTTACATTTTATTAAAAATATTAATTATTTTTAAATTTTAAATAAAATGTAAAAAAAAAAATCTATGAATTAATAAATGAATTTTCAATTTTATTATTTTACGTTATTAAACATTGAAATACGTATTGAGAAAAGGACAGATGAATGAGAGTGATAAGTAATAATTGCCTTGTCTAATTTCTTATCCAGGTATTAATGCCAAGTTTGTAATGTATACACATTATCATCATATGTATACACAGTAATCATGAAAAGATAGCGTTTTCTTCTGTCCTTTTCTCAATACGTATTTCAATGTTTAATACCGTAAAATAATACATGAAAATTCAAATTTTCACAAACTTCAAAACGCTACAGAATATTTACTACTGAATATTAATAAGATATTTTTTTACTAAAATTTTTCTTAAATTCTACTCTACAAAATAGCTATCTTAGATTTTTTTTTTACATTTTATTTAAAATTTAAAAATAATTAATATTTTTAATAAAATGTAAAAAAATTAATTATTGAGATATAGCTATAGACCTAACGTATAACTATTATTTAAAAAAAAAATCAGCTAAAAATATTAACTGGATCAAAAGTTATTTAAGTTGTCAGTGAGTGGTGGGCCACCCTGTATATATACATATATATATTATTATTTATATATACGTATATGTTAATATTCATTTATATATCCCTACAGCCGACACCCCTGCCGCCATATATGCCTCGCGCCCCGCCCGCCAACAAAACACAGTTATACCTCGTGCATGATACGTTTACGTACTTAAGTCGCTTTACATGTATATATATATATATAAAAGCGTGAGTGCTTTGTGCTATATTTTTCGTATATTGAGCGCCCGATGCTTTTATCACAATAATACTAGTACTTTTCGTTCATTATTATTTTACGCTTATTTTAAAAATTATTTTTAACTTTTTAGTTCGATATTCTTTAAAAGCGTGTTTTTTAGTTTTTTTAAACTATATTTATATTATTTAATTCTATTCAATTATTTTCAGGAATAAAGCAACTCCCATACTATTAATAATTGTACAATTTTATTATATTTCAGATATGTTTAGTAAAATTATGACGGATTTTCCAGTTATTATTAAATCGAAGAAATTAAATGCATTTGTTTTCTAATTTTACATGTCAGAAATGATTTTTGAATGATTTGTAAAAATAAACAAAATATTTTTCAAATATTATTTACAATTATATTTTGTTACTTATTATTACGAAAAAATTATAATGTATATTTCGTCATTTACATATATGGTCCAATTAATATTTTATATTAATTTTATTTCTTATCTTCGATGCAAAGCTAAGAAGTTATTAATTTTACTATGATATATTTTTTTTTTGTGTCTGTTCCCACATAGCAATGAAATATTTCTAGAATATTCCTAGAATATTTATTTTTGATATTAAAATATTTCTAGAATATAACCAGAATATATTGAAATATTCTCACAATGTTCTCAGAATATACTTTGGCAGCGAATATTACATTCTCACAATATTTTAAAGGTATATTTCTAAAATATTATAAAAAATATATTGTGACAATATTTTTAAAATGTTTTATAAATATATTTAAAAAATGCAAAAAAATAGATCGCTACGCGGGATTTGAACCCTGTACTACTATAGCGCATTGAACTCGTACATGACCCATTGACCCACAGGTTGCTTCGAAAGAAATTGGATAAAAAAGACTATTTAAGGTAGTTCAAATGGTTATTTGTCTGTTAAGTAATTTTTCTTGTTTAAAAAAATTCAAAGTAAATACAATTTTATATTCAATTTAGATTAAATTCATATAATTTTTTTGAAAATCAGCGATCCCATCACCATGATTTCTCCTTGTAAGTTAGAAACTGACTATTATTGTTGATAATATAGAAATATATTCTAACTATAATAAAAAAACTTTTTAGGATTTTTAGTTTCACAGGACAATAATAAGATATAATTGCGCTGATAAAACTAAAAAAATTTTAACTCGATAGGCCTGCAAATAATAGCAACAAGGTTTTTTTTACTGTCCTTGACTTACTTAGCTTAATTGAATTAGGTTAATTAAAATTGATACTAATTAGAGAAAATGGCTGTTTACTTATTAAAGATTTAGGAATATGTATATATAATACATAAGTATTATATAACAAGATACCAATATCATCCAAAGATGTAACTAAAGGGAGAAAAGAGGATGGCTTGTGTCTCTTAAGTTACCTCAGTTGGCCAACAAGATATATATTTATAATATTTAAAAAATTATATTGATAATATATTCAACAAATATTTCAAGTTAAATATTCTATATTTATTTTAATTAATATATTTTCATAATATTTATAAGCAAATATTTAAAAAGATATTTTTTAAGCACATTGTAGAAATATTTTCGGTGTAATATACTGTATTTATTCTCTTTAATATATTATCAAAATATACATAAACAAATATTTAAAAAATTATATTGTGAGCATATTATGAAAATATTTCAATAGAATATATTTTTTATTATGTTTAAGAGATATTGTCACAATATTTTATTCAAAATATTTTAAAAAGTATTTTGTAAGAATATTTTGACAATATTAATATATTGAAATTGCTATGTGGGTTACCACATTTTCTCAACTATCACTTCACCGATTTTGATGAAGAATATGTCAAAAAATCGTTAATTTTCGACATTTTTTCAATTTTTTTTACTTAAAATTGCTTAATATGGTTCGAATAAATATTGCATATTTTTATAAATTATACACTTATATATATATATATAAAACCAAAATGGTATAAATTATTATTACGCTCAAACAGCAATTGACATTCCAGAAAAAATTATAATATTAATAATAAAAAATTTTAATTAAATAATCTAACTGTAACTCGTGTACACTTAATTATTTGTTAAAAAAAATCCCTTAATCAAATAACATGTAGCTTACCAGCTTTTTCCATATAAACAATCAAAATCTTTAATTTCTAATATTTTTAAAGTATTTATTGTCGAATTAGAATTGATATGATAAAAGTACTCAATAACAAAAGAAAATAATTTTAGTTTGTAATTTGTTAAATTTTTAACTCTATTTGTGTGTGCTACTACCAGTTTATAATATTTCAAATTGTTTTGAAACAAGTTGCTATATAAATCATAAATTAAAAAAAAAAATGATTTTTAGTTTCACCTGAAATTAACTATGGATTTTTACAATTATAATTCAATTTTATAATACGCTCAATTGAGTAAATCTTTTTAACAACTTTATTTTATTGGTTTTTTTAGATATATAATCATAAATATTAACTAAATTCTGAATATTTCCATTGTAAAATCTTTTTAAACACCAAAAGTTAATTAGAAATTATAACTATGATTTTTATTTCAGTAATCTATTACGAAAAAAATGTAAAAAATCAAACTTTTCTGATAAATGTACTGTAAATAGTAATTATACAATTTCCTGACTGCATATTAATTTTAACACTTCCTTTTTTTTCTATTTATTAATTTCAATTTCAAACTTTTTAGCTGTAAGTTATGGTAATAAATTCATTTTTTTTTTTATTAAAACTTTCACTTTAAAGGACAAAAAAAAGTAGGTTTAAAATTATTACTTATAACATATTAAAAAACAATTAATTTTAAAAATTATATAATATATAATTAAAAGAATTACTAATCTGGGTATAATTAATGAAATAGAAGATGATGTAACTTTTGTAATTATCCACCAATTTCTTAGAATTAAACATTATTTACAAATTTGCATCGAAGCGTTTTTTATGATAGTGATTTTAATCACTGTCATATTAAATCTATACTGGACCCAACTATGCCACGTCTCACTGTGTCGTGATACTACTGTGCTAGGTTTTTTTTTTTCATTTTATTGTACATGACATAAGCTTTCATTTGGTATATGGTTAAAGGACGCAGTATTTCCGGAACATTGTCAAAAGTTAAGTTGAATAAAAAGCTGCTATTTTAACCCTTAAACAGTCACGTGGGGGTCTAGCCACCCCACATAAATGAAAACGGATGTATTTTATTGCATAAAAGGTCTACATGGATATAAATTTCAAACTTGCAAGTTGAGCTAAATATTATGGTAATAAATTCATTTTGTTTTTTATTAAAACTTTCACTTTAAAGGACAATAAAAAGTAGGTTTAAAATGATTACTTATAACATATTAAAAATCAAAATCAATAATAATTTGAGAACAATTAATTTTAAAAATCATATAATATATAATTAAAAGAATTACTAATCTGGGTATAATTAAGGAAATAGAAGTTGATGTTTCTTTTATAATTATCCATCAATTTTTTAGTATTAAACACTCTACAGATTTGCATCGAAGCGTTCTAGTAATAGTGATTTAATCACTGTCAGATTAAATCTACACTGGACCCAACTATGCAACGTCTCCACTCTGCCTCGACCTCACTGTGCTGGGTTTTTTTGCCAATGGAAGTGCACTGGTGGTATTATTGCCACAGTAACGCTATTATCTGTTATAAAAACCTATAAATTATTTATTATTGTAGTTATTATGAAACATTTTTCACTAAATATTATTAATATGTAATTGAAATAATAAATGCCGCCTCTAATGATACTTACTCGATTTCAATTAACCTGTACATATATTTGTGTATAGGTTCACTTTGTTGATTGTGATTTTTTAAGAATGATACCCTAACATTTACTTTGCAATTCTATATATTTACATTCTGATTAAATTGATAATTTTCTATTTGTATACAGTTTTAATCTTTATTTTTCAATAAATACAATTTTTAAAATCTTTAGAATGTATCATATAAGGATAAAAAAAACTTTTTAGCTTCGATAGAAAATTAAGAGAAATTTAATTTTACTAGGATATGTTTTATTCTTTTAGTCTGTCTCTACTACTTCTCAGCTGTAACTTGACCGATCTTTTTCAACGATATGTCAAAAGATCACAAATTGGATCTATTTGAAGGCATTGTTCTTAAAAATTGAAAAACTTTTCCTCGTTCCCTGTAATTCCTCAAAAAATTAAGATATTTTTAATTGTTAAATTACGATGTAGTAAATAAGGAAATAGAAGTTCATATTTCTTTTAAAATAATTTAATAATTCTTTTTGTTTCGGTCTCGATGTGGACTCTATAGTTTTACTTAAATATTGCTAAATAACAACTGAAAACATAATTACAAACAATGTACAATAATATTACATTTATAACACCTTGAAATCCAAGTTTGGGTTATACAGATTAAATTGTATAAATACAATGACATTCAATTGTTTTATTTCAATTATACATATACAATGATTTGAGTAATATTCACATATAAAAAGTAACGCAGTACGTGTTTGACCACCGTCCAAGACGCATGTGTTTTCCGTATTTTATAGCTTCCGATAGCAGTATACAATTTATATCATCATAACAACCATCGGGCAGGTATGTAACTTCTTATCTTATCCCGTAATTACCTAATAAAGCCGCCAGCGCACACCGGTGCATACTCCGATAACATTGCTACGGCAATTTTATCAATCATGAATTCCCAAGAACAAAATACACAATCTACACCTCAACTAAAAACCTTCGCTGAAACCACTGCCAACACTCAATTTCCAAAAAAAGAACAAGCCATCGTCTTAAACACTATTAATGACATACCTCAATTAGAATACATTAAAGCCCTCGGCAAAATTACATCAACAAAAAAAATATCGTTTGCATCTCGTATTTCCAATAATCGTTTCTGCGTGTATTTTACGGACAAATGTACCGTCGACGAACTAATACAAAATTTTTCCTGTATAACAATAAACGAACATCAAATCCCCTTTCGTCGTTTGGTTAACCCAGCAAAAAGATTTATTATTTCAAATGCTCACCCGATAATACCGCATGACGTAATCAACGAATACTTAATCTTATGCGGCATTCGAACACTATCGCAAATTACCTTTCTGAAAGCCGGTTTTCAAGACGAACTGGCACATATAAGCAGCTTTCGTCGCCAGGTATACATCCACCCCGAAGATATCGCAAATGTTCCTGGATCAATTGTTATCAGATTCGATAACACTGACTTCAGAATCTTTATAAATGACGACACTCTTACTTGTTATACATGTAAACAAACCGGGCATACCTCTAACTCCTGCAAAAATAATCCTAAAAATACCTACATCAACAATAATAGTAGACAAACAACAGATTTCGCGGAACATTTAACATCCGATGGCTCACATGATACAAGTATAACGGAAATAGATATATACGATTCCCCAAACAACGGAGACGTTTCAAACCTTATAAAACCAATTCAACCGAATAAACATATAGTCATACCAAACGAACCAATCAAAAGACCACCACCATCGCCTAGTAGCTCGTCATCTTCAGCTGCCACCTCTCACCATATCGACCAACAGGTTAATGATACTTTCGCACAGCCCAAAACATTAAAAGAAAAAATTTTAGAATCACAAAATAAATCCGACAAGCCACTCGATTCAATCAAAAAACAAAAAAAAAGCAATTCGCTTGAAAACTCCCACTCTAAACTCAGTGAAGGACTCAAACCAGTCGAAGGTCTTTTCTCAAATAATATTGAAATTCCTATATCACTTTCTCAATACATATACATAATGGAGAACTTCACAAATAAATCTATAAATATCCACACTCTGTGTGACGAAGTCTGTTTAGACGTCCTTACACTTCAAAAAATAACTGAACAAGTTAGACCACTGATAAGCGATAAAGCTACAAAAACCAAAATCACCAAACTATTAAATCTTCTATTTCAATCTCTTCCACTACAGTAACCATTCACAAACCTCCCCCTTCAAATCCCTGCCATAACAAACCTAAATAACCTAAATATGAGCACATTTATTCAATGGAACATCAATGGCTTCTACAAACGTTCAGTTGATATTAACCGTATTGTCTACAACTTTCAACCCCTAATTCTTTGCTTCCAAGAAACCAACCTCAAGGACACACATACCGCTCACATCAAAAATTACTCTGCCTTTTTTAAAAACAGATCTGTTGCCAACAGGGCAAGCGGGGGTGTCGCTACCTTCATTAGTAACTCTCTTGAAAGCGAAAACATCCCCATCATCTCCGATCTTGAAGTAGTTGCTACACTTGTTAAATTCCAAAAACACTTATGTATATGCAATATCTACATTCCTGACAGCAAAAAATTCACAAAACAAAATCTCATAGATATCATAAGGCAACTCCCCAAACCATTCTTACTTTTAGGCGATTTTAACAGCCGAAACATTTCATGGGGATGCTCCCACACTGACGACCGGGGAAAAGTGGTTGAAGAGTTGCTCGACGACGAGAACCTCTTTCTCCTTAACAATAATGAGCCTACCAGACACAACATTGCCAACGGAACCTTCTCAGCAATTGACCTTTCTATCACAAACTTAAATTCTGCATCACTATTTGAGTGGCAAGTACTAACATCGTATAACAGCAGCGACCACTGGCCAATCGGAATCCAATTCTTTGACCATTCTTCCCCCTCTCAATCAAGCACCCATTGGAACCTCCAGAACCCCAACTGGGAACTCTTCTCTGAATTAATAGAGCATGACCTAAGCAACAATCCAATAGACTTCAATTGTTGTGATAATCAGGTTGAAATTGACTCAATAGTTAAACTTTTCTCGGATATTATCATTGAAGCAGCCAATAAATCAATCGGACTAAAAACCATCCTTTCCTCTAGAAAAAAAAATGTTCCTTGGTGGAATAAAGATTGTCATGAGGCCATACTAAACTACAAAAAGAAACTTAACCGCTACAAAAAAACCAAATCATGCCAAGACCATATACTCTTGAAAAATGCAAGAGCCAAATCTCGCTTCATTACCAAGAATAGCAAAACTCTTTCATGGCAAGAATTCACTTCCTCCATAAATCAAAAAACATCATCAAAAGTAATATGGAAAAAAATCAACTCCGTAAAAGGAAACAAGTTCAAAACAATCCCCGACATATTATACTACAACCAAGATAAAATTGTCTCTACTCCCAATGCCTCTGAATCTTTTGCACATTTCTTTCAAAAGAATAACAGCGACGAAAACTACGACCTCGACTTCATTTCACACAGAAACGCCAACAATAAGGTCCCAGAATTTAGTCAAACAAATGCACACTACAACCTTTGCTTTGATATATCTGAACTTTCCTCAACATTACAATCTTGCACCAGCAAGAGCCCTGGGCCCGACAATATACCGTACATTTTCCTCAAAAACCTACCTGCAATAGGAACTCAAACACTTCTTCATATATACAACATCATATGGACAAAAGGTCTCTTTCCTAATCAATGGAGAAACGCTAATGTAATACCCATTCCTAAACCGGGCAAAACCAAATTCGAAATCGAAAATTACAGACCAATATCGCTGATTAGCACTTTAAGCAAACTTCTTGAAAAAATGATAAACAAACGCTTAATTTGGGTCCTAGAATCAGAAAACCACCTCGTCAAAGAACAATGTGGCTTTAGACGTAACCACTCGACACTCGATGCATTATCCATAATACACACAGATATCTGCTCCTCTTTTAGGAGCAACCAGCACCTTATCACAATAGCCCTTGACATAAAAAAAGCATATGACACCGTATGGAGAAATAGAGTAATATCAATTCTTCACAGTTGGGACCTCAATGGAAACCTCCTAGAATTCATAAAAAATTTTCTAGACAATCGTAAGTTTTGTGTAAAAATCAATAACCACCTATCTTCCTCTCATGACATCGTTAATGGACTACCTCAAGGGTCTGCACTCAGCGTGACTCTTTTCTTAGTTGCCATAAATGACATCTGTAAAAACCTCCCAAAGCCCGTGAAATACATTCTTTTCGCCGACGATTGCAATATTTACTGCAGTGGGTCTCAAATCGAAACAACCTCTCATTTCCTTCAACTGTCACTGAACGCCCTCACCAAATGGTCAACAGAATCAGGTTTTTCGTTCTCTCCATCTAAAACACAGTGTATCATCTTCAATAAAAGGAAAAAAGACCCTCTACCTCTTATCACTTTCATGAATACCCCTCTGACATTTACCAGCAATATTCGAATTCTGGGTCTCACGTTCGATGACAAACTAAGCTGGCGCCCTCACTTGACAAAACTCAAAGCAGACTGTTTATCTAAAATGAAAATTATAAAAACAATCGGTAACAATACATGGGGATCTGAGACAAAAAGTCTTCTCAGGATCTACAAGTCTCTTATTCTCTCGGTACTCGATTATGGTGCTATAATCTACAGTTCTGCAAAAAGTAATACTCTCGACACCATTAATCCTATACACAACCAAGGTATACGTCTGGCAACTGGTGCTTTCAGGACTAGCCCGGTAGATAGTATCTTGTGTAATGCTGGTGAACTGCCTCTTGAACTTAGACGTCATACTCAGATACTAAAATTCATATCAAGAATCAAAAGTATGCCCAATCATATAGCCAGTAAGATACTCCATAATCCTCTCCCCCACAACTCTTCCAACTACAGGAATACAATTTTTGAATATTTCAAAATTACCAGTGAAAATCTCGACCTCCAAACTCAAACATTGAGCAAAGTACAACTCCCGTCGCCCCCTTGGCTCTGGTCTCCGGATATCAACACTCAACTTACCAACTACTGCAAACACTCTACTAACAGCACTATCATCCGCAATCTTTTCTCGGAAATAATGTCCCAACAATACTCCAGCAGTACACACATATACACTGATGCATCCAAAAACTCTAATGGAGTGGGTTTTGCAACAATCATAGGTCATGAAAATCATAAATTCTCACTTCCTCCTAGCACCAATATATACACAGCTGAAGCTTATGCCATCTTTGAAGCTCTGAAAATCGCCTCCTCCTTAAATTCAGATTCTTTCACCATCATAAGCGACTCTTTGAGTGCTTTAATATCTATCTCAAATCCATACCCCAAGAATGAACTAGTACAACACATCCAAAAACAGATATCTACCTCTAACAAAACTTTCTCTTTCATGTGGGTCCCCTCTCACGTCGAAATTTCTGGCAATGAAAGAGCAGATAAATCTGCAAATGAAGCCACACTTCCTCAAAATGCCTTAGAAATAAACCTAACTACATCCTCAGAATTGCTGGACATCATTAACACCAAAATCTCTGACACATGGCAAACTAAATGGAACAGAGTCCCGCTATCAAATAAACTGAGAAACATCAAGCCCTCCATAAAAAAATGGATTTTTCCCTGTAACCTCAAAAGAAGGGACGAGGTCATTATAACCCGGGCTAGAATAGGCCACACTCATCTCACCCACTCATTCCTCATCACCAAGGATCCTGCTCCACTATGTGACGCATGCAACGAGGACCTGTCGATCGACCACATTGTCACTAGATGTCCAAAATACGCTGCAGCTCGGAAAATATTCAAAGATTCGTCTTCTCTCCAACTTGCTCTCAGCGAAGAAAACACAGAAGCTATATACAAATTTTTTTATCTTATACATTTAAACAATAAGTTGTAAATATTCATAACTTTACATTGTAATAACTCTCTGCAGGCTAATAACCTAAGCTGTTGAAGCCTTATCATTAATAAAAAAAAAAAAAAAAAAAAAAAAAAAGTAACGATAAAACTCATTCATGGTATATTCTCATTTATATATCTATAATTTATTTGTCTCCACTAAGTATTTGAATATGCATAGTTTTTAACATCTATCATAATATCAAAATTTACAACGATTGGTTACAAAAAAGAAGTTTTTAATTTAAAGGTTTTCTTTGGAAGGTTTTATAGGTTTTTGAGTAAGTTTTTATTATTTACGAATGGTTTATATAATATTCACAAAATATATTTTAAATAAATATTCAAGTTAAACAATGTATCCTAAAAAAATTTTATAATGGTCACCGTTTTTATTTAAGACTATAAAAAAGCAAAATTGAATTTCTATTGTTAGTATAATAACTATAAATTAAAGAAATGCTTATAGTAAACAAGTGGCATAATCTTGTGGAATAAAGAAGTGTTAAAATAAATATTATTATCTGCGTTTTTGTTTTGATTTAATTACGTTGAGTGTTCTATATTTTATATCAAGAGAAATTTTTTTAGAGACATTTTAACATTTAAGTTTGCTCCACTTTATAAAGCTGAAATAATACAACTATTTCGTTGAGATCAAGTAAATTTTAAATATAATTACCACTAGGCATAGGTATAAAAAATTGTCAAATTAAATATAATAAAATAAAACAAAATACACATATTGTTATTTTAAAGGCCTAGTAAAAAGTAAAATATAGTCCGTATATTATTGTAGTCCTACATTATTAAACGTAACAATTGTAATTGTTGCAATTATTGCAATAATCTCAAGGTCAATGAATGCGCGTAATGCATTAAAAATTTGTCATTACTACTATCGTTAATAAATGTTTATACTTTATATGATACAAATTTGAGAAATAAATAATAAGTAAAAAAATGTTTTTATTACTTTATATGTAAAAATCATATATCTATAAATTCACTTCAATATTTTTAAATCAAATTCAATTAAAATTGTGACAAATATTTCATTTAATAATTATTATTATGATTTAATTATTCAACATATGCTGTTTTAATATATTTTTAGTATTTTTGATTCACTGTTTAACAATAAAATTTTATAGTTTAAAATATTTACATATTACAAGTTCTTTAACGTTATTGCTTAGTCACGTAGGTATCTTATTTTTATCAAAGTTATATAAGAGTTGGCAATGTAGGTGTTTAAATGAAATTAAGAGATTACACCCGCTCTAGATCTATCATTTAAAATTCGAGGTAACTTTTCTAATATCAGCAATAATAATCAGTTCATATCATAAACGATTTTTGTTAATTTTTATCAATGACCAAAAACCAGATTAAATAAAACTCATAATACTACTAAACAGATAGTACACGATAATTTTTAACGCTAACGTTTCTACATAAGGAAAATAATTTAATATTATAATTTACAATTACTTATATTAAAACTGTTTTTATTAACAAACTTTTATAAAACTGCATCCACGATGTTGGAATTGTTTTCATAACCACCTTAATGTATTTGCCTATCTACAATATACACATTGTCATTGTTTTTTATTTAAAATTAACAATAAAAAGAGATATAGTTGTATAAGTGCGTCTAACAGACTATTTAAATGCTACAAAATATTAATGCTAAATTTATTTTCAATAACTACACAAAACTTGTTATTGTAGAATTATGCATAAAAACATTTACTAACCAAGATCAAGTATGTTTTTTGTATTAGTATCAAGTTTACGATAATTCTAAGACTGACGCAATGGATTTGAGAGTTATTAATGTATTTAAATTATAAAGTCATACAAATAAATTATTATAACGTATTAAATAGTTGATATTATGCTAGTTGTTTGTATTACAGTGAATAATATTACAATAATAATTGTACAATTATTCCTAATTTTATTAAAACTTTTAACTTTCAATTTATCGTCTTTGTGAAAACTACCTGTGTGATAAAAGTTGTGATATTCATAGATTTAGAAAATAAATACTATATATAGTATAGATAATTCGTTTTTTGCACACAGGAAATTTATCATATCAAGTGACGGTATGTTAAAATATTTAAATAAATTGTAATATCATTACTAATTACTATAGCAGCAGCCGTATCCAAGGGGAACGACTCCAGACTTCTTTTTGTTAGTAACAAACTACACATAAATTTTGAAGAGCATTAACTGATATGCATAGATTTTATCCATAGGTATTGGTGGAAATTTACAAAGGCTGAGTTCCAATAAAATTTAAAAATAGAGAACTTAGCTTTATAAAATTTAATACAAAGAACATTTTTTAATTTTGTATAATCTTAAAATATAAATATTTTTCATTAATTAAATTTTTTTCAAAGTAAAAGTACAAATAAAACAATATATATTATACGACTATATATTTAAAACACAAACAAGGTCCTGAATCTTGATGGTGTTATAAAACTCCCTTGATTGTATCATTGAATGTTTGTAGTTTGATTCTGAGATCATAATTTTCATGATACCAATGAATTTAATTTAATTCATAATAGTCTAATAATATGAGTGTCAATAATATATTTAATAGGCTTTCCAGAAAATTGTTAAATGTGACTTAAGCCTCTTTTCTTTATAGCTAAAAGTATAATTTACATAAATATATTTATATCAGTTATTAATTTATTTATACATTTTTGAAATATTAAAAATATCACTGTAAGCTTGAGTAATCAATGATTTTTCTAACAAAAATTTTATGTAATTCATAAATAGTTTTATGCAATAACCTCTGGAATTTCGTTTTAATAAAATATAAATAATTTCATAAAACAGCAATACTAATTTTTTTATCAGAAATATTACTATCTGACAAAATAATGGAACTATATTCTGTCAATAATCATAGGCACATTTTAAACATTCATAAGTAGTACTTAAAAGAATAGTGAGTATGTGTTTAACATTAATAATGATAATATTGTTTCCAAAATACATATCCTTGATTTTTTAGTAATTTTTTTGTGGCTTTTTGAGTTAAATATTATTAATATAATTAGCCACAAGTGATCAATTTGTATTATATAGTATCTAGAAGATTTATAGTTTCATTAATTAATGTCAAATAATTTAGATAAATATCGTTAAAATTTAATGTAGTTAATTTAAAAAAAGTTAAAGTATAATTTTTCTTAGATGTTTGTAGATAATCCATTGATCTTGAACACTAAGGTGCATAGCTGCCTAACATACTCGTACTTAGAGTTAAAAATACTCAAATATTTTTTTGGCACACCTTCGTTGACCGAGTACCAAGTACCAACGCAAATTCAAGGATAAATTTTTAGATATGTATAGAACGTGCGTCGTTATTGATGAAAACTGGTCCACATTTGCTTTTCGAACAATCGTTTAAATAAAGTAGTTGGCGCTTGACATTCAGTGAAATGAATAAATCTAATAATATATTATTAATTTTTAATATCCGACAACATTTGTAAGTTTCTTTTTAAATTTTTTATTGCTAAAATTCATTCATCTAATTCTTATAAGAATTGTAATATTATTATAAAAAGTTCTCAATAATTTGATTAAAAAAAAGTCACATAATGATTATATTGGTCGAAATTGTGTTTTTATTACATTACACAAAGTACTTCATAAATATTTAAATAAAAAAATAATAAAACAAAAAAGTTTTAATTATTATGCTTTAAAATTAAAAAATGTAAATATTTCTTTGACAAATTGCTTAAATACCACTAACTTATTCGTATATAACATCTAAAAATGTTTGCTACTTACCTCACTTACTTTCAACCCTCAACAGCAATTCCCGAATTGTACTAGTGAGCTACAGTGAAACTGTTGGAAGATCACTTACATAATGATTGGTAATAAAACGGTATATCAAAATAATTTCTTCATAAAACAAACTTTCGAAATTAACTTATATACTAACGAAAACCACATTATGTTTCATAGATCCAAAGAATGATTTAATCGAATTTTACTAGTTGGTTTAAAATGTCTTAACCAAGGGCCCTATAATTTTCAATAAAGTTTTTTAACCACGTGTAATTCTAGACGAGTAATTCCTTCGTCAGTGAAAGATTGATAAACTTATAAAACTTTTCCCAAATGAACGCAAAATATTTTTATCTAAAAATTTAATGATACCGATATTATATCATTGATTACATTTAATTGGCGAAAACAAAATTACCCAAAAGTTAGGGTGAACTTAGACACCGTCCATTATATTGTCCACGATACATCGTGCTTCACTTTAAATGATATTAAATATACGTGAACATAGCTAAATTTTAGAGGAGGTATGGAAGATTTGAATAAAATATAACTATTTGTGTTAATTTAATCGGAAATCTTATCCATTTTAGTCCCAGTCAGTAAATTTGTGTATGACACTCCCTCGTAATTAGAATTTCGGCCTTGTTCAAAATGTTTATTAATTATTGGTTATTGAAATATTATTAAGTAATATTTACTACTTTAAAGATTTTTAATGTGTAAGCAATATGATGATATTTGTTAGGCTAGATATATGAAGTGATTCCAAATAAAACAAATATTAATTAATACCCCTTTATCATTAAGAAATCTATGAAATTATAACGTTTTTAATAGAAAAGGACTACATTTTTTTAAAGGTATGATTAGGCGCAAAAGATTAAGCTCCAATCAAGTAGTAAAACCATTATCATCAAATATCATTTTAAAAAATTCGAGAAGCCATAGCTAAAAGTTTAGTAACTAATATTTGGGAATTTAGAAAATTTAATGTATTTATTAATCAAACTACGTAATTGTTTAAAGACAATGGACAATACAGTTTAAAATCACATAAATAAATTATATCAACTCATCAATATCATAATTAAAATATCTAATAGCTAAAAAATTGCTAGTACAGCATAAAACATAAAATCGTAGAGGTTAGCTAACATTAGTGACATTTACCTATAACCTTGAAAAAATTTTACCTTGAATTTTAGGAAGTACGCATAAATTTTAAAAACTTTTACAAGAAGATAAAAATTTTAAATGAAGTTTTAATATTCGTGATATATTTTTACTTAAAGTACCAACAATTTTATAATAAAAGTACACATCTGCTAAAAAATAACTACTTATTTTAAAATTGAATTATATTAGTTAGCCCAAGATAAATTAATTATTAAAAAAATGAAATAAAGTAATATAGTAATACTTAAAAAAGCTACATTAGAAACTTAAAAAAAATAATATCAAAAAATATATATTTTTAAAACTAGAATGCAGTTTTTAAAAAATATTCATTCAACTCATTTTTTATTCCTTAAAAACAAATTTAATACATAAAAACACAGCACAATAAGATCGCTGCACAGTGAGGACGTGGCATAGTTGGGTCCAGAATAAATTTAATCTGACAGTGATTAACATCACTATCATAAANGTCCAGAATAAATTTAATCTGACAGTGATTAACATCACTATCATAAAAAACGCTTCGATGCAAATCTGTAGATAGTGTTTAATTCTAAGAAATTAATGGATAATTACAAAAGCAACATCATCTTCTATTTCATTAATTATACCCAGATTAGTAATTCTTTTAATTATATATTATATAATTTTTAAAATTAATTGTTTTCAAATTATTATTGATTTTGATTTTTAATATGTTATAAGTAATCATTTTAAACCTACTTTTTATTGTCCTTTAAAGTGAAAGTTTTAATAAAAAACAAAATTAATTTATTACCATAACTTTTAGCTCAACTTGCAAGTTTAAAATTGACATTATTAAATAAAAAAAAAATGAAATTGTTAAAATTAATATGCAGTCAGGAAATTTTATAATTACTATTTATCAGAAAAGTTCGATATTTTTTTACATTTTAATCGTAATAGATCACTTAAATAAAAATTATACTAATCATTTCTAATTAAATTTTGGTGTTTAAAAAGATCCTACGATGGAAATATTCAGAATTTAATTAATTTTAATGATTTACTTTAACTAAAATAACCAATAAAAAAAAGGTTGTTAAAAAAATTTACTCAAATGAGAGTATTATAAAATTTGATTATAATAGTAAAAATCCATAGTTAAATTCAGGTGAAACTAAAAATTATTTTTTTTTTTTAATTTATGATTTATATAGCAACATGTTTCAAAAAAATTTGGAATATTATAAACTGGTAGTAGCACACACAAATAGAGTTAAAAAATTAACAAATTACAAAGTAAAATTATTTTCTTTTGTTATTGAATACTTTTATCATATCAAATCTAATTCGACAATAAATACTTTAAAAATATTAGAAATTAAAGATTTTGATTGTTTATATGGAAAAAGCTGGTTAAGCTACTTGTTATTTGATTAAGGGATTTTTTTTAATTTTTAAGGGTAATATCTTCAACTTGATACGAATTATAGTCATTTGTCGTATCGTTGAAAAAAATAGGTTAAGTGAGGGTTGGGAAAATAAATCACGGCCTCAAAAAAAAACGCATAGTAAAATAATATTAACAAGAATAAAAAATTTCTTCTCACGAGGGGATACTATAGTGATGGGATCCTTGATATTTATTGAAGTTAATGAATCTAAATGTGATAAAAATAAAATTATTTGAACATTTTTTATTTACTCAAAAAAAAATACAAAATATTATTGCCATAGGCGGATTCGAACCTTGTACCTTAAGCGTGAAAGACACAAGTGTTACCGATTCGGCAACTGTTCGATGCTTTCGTCGCATGATAAAATTAACAATTTAAGCTAATTCAAATTAAAAAATTACTTTTTCGACTTTAAAAAAATAAAAAAATTTTTATAAGTGTAATTTCTTATGTCTTATGAACTTTATTCTATATTAATTAAATTATATAATATTCATGAAAGTCTGTGTATTCCCCTAATAAGATATTTTAAAATAAAATAAAATACAAAACCCAGAATTTTAGCATATTTTTGAATACGGAAGCCATTTTCACCAAGATGAAAATGTATACTTCGAATTTTTTTTTTTTCATAGTAAAGTATATAATATAAGTTTTAATAAGTTTTTTTAAGTTTTAATTTAATTTAAGATTAACTCACAAACAAAAACAAAAGCAAGAACAAGAACCTAAGGCACCGGCCTAAATCAGCGCCTCATGTCCTCTTGTGCCGGGCGGCGTGGCTGCCTCTGTCTCAGGCGTTCCGCTTCCTCCTTCTTTAACAAAACGGATTCGGCGAACGCCTGGACGAGCCTCCACGCCTCCCGGCTCCCCAATATCAGGTCCACCATGGACCCGACTCGGAACGTAGACCCTAGTCGGGACTCCAACGAGTCCCGCTCCTGGGCTCACGCCTCGCACCAAAAGAGGGTGTGCAGAGCGCTGTCAGCCTCTACCGGGCGATCCGAACAGTGGTCACACATCGGCGCGGCTGCTTTACGAATACGGTGCAAGTATTCGTTAAAGCAGCCGTGGCCGGACATCACTTGGGTGAGACGATAAGTCATCTCACCGTGAGTCCGGTCCACCCACCTGTCCAGCCGATCGGGCCCTATGAGGGATCTAGTCCACTCGACTCTCGTCGTTTCCTCCGAGAGGCGAGTCCGCCACCGGAGCATGGCCATCCGCCGGTCCTCGGATTCGGAAGTGACAACAGGATACCCACTCCGGACACCGTTCGGTACGCCGAAACTGTCCGGATCGCCGCCCGCCTCTGTACTGTGATTCAAACAACCCCTATATAAGGGAAAATTGTGCAAAATTTAATAAAAAGTATGTCAAATAAAAGATATACTTATATTGTATTTGGAAAATAAAAATTGTGCTGATACATACATTTATCAAAAAGTTATAGCATTTTAAAGTTGAAAATTTTAAATCGAAAATTTTAACACAAAAATACCATTATTTTACTAAGCAGCCGTTTGCATGTAGAAGATTAAGTGTCGGGACAAATTTTATTTTTTCATTTTACAGTATATGACATTATCTTTGATTTGGTATATGTTTAAAGGACGCAGTATTTCCGGAACATTTTCAAAAGTTTAGTTGAAAAAGTTTTTGAAAAAAGTTACTATTTTAAATCCCCCCCTGTGAGCAGGTTAAGTGTTAGATTTTCAAAAAAATTATATCAAATGAAAGGGAAATATCTAAGAATTTAATATAAAAAAAAAATTATGTTGATTGGTTGATTTTTGAAAAAGTTATGGTAGTTTTAAGAAAAAAAATGAAAAAATTTACCAATTTTAAAAATTGTAAAAAATTTTTTGGAAATTTCCCCCATTAACGGGGAACGATTGTGTGATATTCGCTAATTTTATATTAGTGACTTATAAATTTCTTGAGGAAGGTTGCAACAGTATCACTTGTCACCTAAGAAACCTAAGAGGTATTCCTGTCCTGAAGTACTTTAATTAATACTGTTCCTTAATTAATATTCAAACATGTTCAAAAATATTTTTATTTAAAATAAACATTTGTATTTTTTTTAATTCAAGAAAAATGTTGAATTTCAAAATTAATTTTAATTCATAATTAAAACATAATTCTAAACATAAAAAATATTAGAAATTTAAATTAGTAAATCAAACATTCATATTGTTTAATAAGTTTTAAATAAACTTAAGCATTCACACATAAACATTAAAAATTTTCACATGTGGAATATTTTTAAATCAAACTCTATTATAGCTAAATATTTTTTTTAAAATTAAATTTAAAATTGTTTATAGGTTGTTGAAATTATTTTTAAAATAATTATATACAACTATTTATTATGTCATCAAACTGAGTTTTGTTTTTTGTTTGGCATTTTTATGAAATTATTTATTCGTCAGTTATTGGTAAGGAACATAATTATTATTTTTAAAAAGTGTCATCAAATAACTATTATCTATAGAATACATTATTTAGTAAATATAATTTATTTACTGGGAATCGGATATAACAAATTCTATACATTGCTTCTTTAACTAACCTTGATATTTAACATTTAATCGAAAATGTAAGAAAATATTCAAGTAAAATTTTAAAATTTGCAATCTAGTTTTTGTTTATTAAATATAACCAATACATCCATTAAGTAAATAATATGTGTTAGTTTTGATCCTATATTGGAATTTAAACTTATATTTACTGTTAAATTAATTTTAATATCAATAAAAACAGTTATTAATAACACAAATAAAATATAAAAAATAAGTAGTTTGAAAATACTGAGTTTACTGATAAAGTTAGTATTTTCAAACTAAACTCAATAATTTCTATTTCATATATTCATAAATATGCTGATTAATTTTTTTTTTATTTTAACGAATGTGTTGATGTAGAAAATTTGAAAAAAATGCTCAAAAATTAAGATGCAATTTTTAAATATACCTTATGATTAAATGAGTGTACAGTATTAAAATATAATTTTTTAAAATATTTACATTTGTCATAAAGACTTGACTTTGTCATTATTCAATCTATAGCCATTATATTTGATTTATTATTGATTCGTTGAAAGAACATGTCAGTTTGATCTTAAAAAAAAAACATTTCTTTAATGACAATTATTAGATAAAAGCTAATGTGAACAATAAAACTATGTAAATTCTATCTATAGATAAAATTTGCTGAATTTATTTAATAAAAATTTACTTACGATTTTGATGTAATATAATTTTGATATAATTTCTTGTCAATTAAATTACCTATAATTTATTTTATTTTTATCATTGATTGTCACTATTTATCATTTTGTATTTTATATTTATTATGTATATTATGATGTACAAAAAGGAAAACTCCATTTGCGCATTTAAGTACGCAATACCGATCAAATTTTAAAAAATGACATAATTATAATAAATAGTATATAATACTATTAATATAAAAATTAAGCAGATTCCTTTTAAATCATTAAAATTCTTTATTGAAAATTAAACTTTATTTAATCAGAATGTATTAAATAATTTTATAATGAACTGTACGTTTGAAAAACAATAACTATTTTTAAATTAATTTCGAACAGTTATATTTAATTTAAGTCATTACCAGAACTGTGAAGTATATGCATTATAAATTTTGTCAAGTTAATCCGAATACACCATCAAACAGTACAAATTTTTTAATTCACTTTTAATTGAGTAATTAGTTTATTTGAAAACTAAGTAATATGTTTTTTTCGATGTTAATAGTTTGAACAGATTAAAGGGATTATTTCCCCCTTAAATGAAAAATATTATTGTGTTACTATGTAGGATTACATAACAAAATTGGGCTTCAATGTTGCTAAAGTAAAATTTATAACTGCATATAATTTATAGCCCTGTTCATTACCATTTTAATTAAGCCATTGGTTATTTGAATGTTTGAACAAATATAAATTTGATATCTTTTAAAACTATCTTAATATAAATTTCGTTAAATTTTTTTATTTTATTGGTTTAGATTGGTTCGAGATTGTATTTAATTTATGAAACAAAAATCTAATCAATATAAATAATAATACAAATTTATTAATTATCACATAAGTTTACCAAAAATAATCTTGTATCAATTAACGAACTCTTTTTTACAACTAAAAAAAAATGCACTAAGCAGGGGCGGATAGTCTCAGCGGGAAAATCTCGGAATCTCGGTGGGCGGCTACTTATTTTAATGAAAAATATTGCTACTTATCTTAGATATAGTCATGTAAGCCGCTAGATTCTATTTTCCAGTTATGCCTATCCGCCCCGGAACTAAAGATTTGACTTTACTATGGTGCTAAAACCACATGTTATATTTCACCTTAACAATAGTAAAATTAGTAAAGGAATGCACGAGGGTATTAAACTCATTTAAAATTGTAAATTATACATATACATGTATGTTGACGACATTGTAGTTTATTTTATTATAATGTATCAAAGTAATGACATTGTAAAATAAATCAATTACATTTTTCTATTAAGGAAATGTAGTACAAAATAAATTTAATTAGTGGACTAATTTTATTTAATTGACTACTGGAGAAAATTTAAAGTATGAAAAATTATTAAAAAAATACAATATTATTAAAACTTTAAAATGATATATAAAAAGAATAACGAGTGTCTTACGTTGTATCGTATAAATTTTCTAATGGTTTGAAAAAATAATAGATAAATAAAAATTTGTAACTGAAATGAATTAAAAATGTCGATGAAGTAAATAAATGGTATATTTGACCGGCGTTTCGATTAGGCAATTTAGGCACAACAATGTCAATGGCTCCCTGACCGCCGTATCGTGGGAAAACAATGCGATACTCACGTTGATTATCAAAACACAACTTGAACATCGTCCAATGATGGTTACCCAAGTTTTTATGTTTACCTTGCATCACACTAAATTATTATCAATTAACTATCATTGTTTAGCTTCAAATCGCAAATGTGCTACAATGGCAATGTCAACGTTAATTTCAATGTCAACCTTAAATATCTTATTTTATTATATTATTACTATACATTATTGTTCTAGATAAATTCAGAGAAAAATAAGAATTTTATCATTTTATTATTGTGTTCGGTGCATTATATCATTAAGTAGCAGAAGGTTTTAATCAACAGTTACAAAGATATAGTAATGGTTATCGTTATAAAAACGATTGAGTGTAAGGATTAAAATACACACACGTCGCGGTCGGCCGGCAAAAAAGTATTTGTAATGATATATCTATAAATGAAGTGTAAACAAAGCACGTCAAAACTAAGCAGCGTTCGACATCGGCCGGCCTTCGTCGGCCCCACTCGGCTGAAAATTCCCCGTCACCGCTGTTGCCGCCGTCACCGTACAGCACACCGTCCGATCACATTTTCCTATCACAGTGAACGCTTTGCGTGCACGCGGTCCATACCATTTACACACCATTCGCTCGCTTATCGTCGCCACTATTTTATATCTCATTCATAACGCCGGTGGTATTGACTCGAAGTTAATATTTTTCTTATTCACGGTATCGCACAATATACATCAATTTTTTTTTTTTAGTGTTCTATATATTTAACTTTTTCTTTTCAGTGTATTTTTTTTTTTTTTAATTTGGGTACTGTGTTTTTGTTCGAACTTTTTTCTAAGTGCTTTAAACTTAGTGTCTGAACAGATTTCGGGACCTCAGTCACACCTCAAGTATTGGATAACGTCCTTTACTTCTAACCTTCATTAGCAACTTTGGATTTTAATGCTAGTGAGTAATCAATTATATACTTGTCTAGTGTAAGGTTCTTCAGAAATGTTTAACTAAAATGAAAAATGTATTCATAAGAAACCTCTTAAAAAATATAATAATTTTATTATTGATCAAAAAGCCAATAACCTTTAAATAATGACACATACAGACGAATTTCTTCAAACTATGATTCCAGTAACAAAATTACAATACAATACCTACGGTTTTAGCTTTTACTCGAATGAATGGATTTAAGTCATTAATAAAAATTTACGACAGTCGATAACCGCTAAATTTTATAGCTATACCGGTACACGTTGAAATATTATCTCGTATCTATGTTTTGATTTAAACGTTGGTTAATTGTCCCTATATATATGACGCTTTACACTTTACACGTTACTTAGAATGACTGTACGAAAATTATATTAAAAAGTAATGTTGGCTATGATATCCTTCTTTCGATAGAGTAACCTTGAACTTCTTGTTGACGTCCCAGACCTTATACGTAAAAAAAATCGAAAAAATAAAAGTTGAAAATTCCAAAGCTAAACCATGACTGTAGAGTAGACTAATGACTATCAAGGTAGCACACCTTCGATTTTGTCGGCAATAATCCTTGGGCGAGCCCGCGAAAATAATCCAAGTACAATTTTTTTGTTTATGACTGTAACCCTCATAGAGTTTGAGTGCAATGATCAAAGTTACACAAGAAAATGCTATCGTTCGAACGAGGTATCGTGTATTAGAAAATTATAATGTAATCATAAATTAAATGTTAAAAAAATGCTAGTAGGTATATTATAGCACACCACCTCCAAGCGGGTTTCACAAGGTTTTTAGCAACGCGGAAGGAACGGTCGCCTTGATGATAACTCGTCGACTTCTACCTTGAACATTACCTTGATAGCCACCATCGCCTGCCTCTCTACAATAATAATAATACACCGACAACAACAATGATTATATTATATTAATTTGCAATATATAGATATTAAAAAAAAAAAACAGCGTCTGATGTAGAATAATGTGTATGATGTGAATACAAGATCTATTCGATAAATGAAACTTTTGGTCGTAGAAAAGAAAATCGCAACGAATTCAAAGCGACAAATCGGATTTTCGGTAATATTTTTAGTGTCAGGGTCGTTGCAAATAATTATTAATGAATTTATGTTGTCTTATCCCAACCGTAAAAGCAATAACAATTATAACAATATCAAATCGGCACAGCACTGCTATGTAGACCAAGTGAATTCCGATTGGGTTTCTCGTTCACACATTATCGTATGTCATTTTCGAAAACAACTGTCGTATTATTCATTTTTTAAACGTGCCTTAATATGAACGCATTAAACGCGGATCGGTCGGGCGCGCGCAATGCGATCATCATTTTACACAACAGCCTTGAGTCTACGTATATGCGTGACACACTTATTAGTATCATATTATATTAATAACTATATTATGCGTTATGTGTAACGCCAACAATAATGATTGTTTTTCGATTATTATCGTTTTACAGCAGACGGTTACCGTTATGGTAAAAAAATAGTCATTAAGTGTAACAGCGCTCGCTTAACGCACAAACCGTTTCGCCAAAATCCTACTGAGCCGCGAAATTTTCACCATTGTATTTTACCTCTTGGTTGGCCTTGTCTTGGCCTCCACGGACCATGCTCTCTATCAAACGATTTCAATAATAGACATTTAAATACGTGTATCTACTTGTGAATAATCTCACCGATTAAAATAATTAAAGAATGCCATTCGTGTATATGAATGAGTTCTCCGCAGACTCCGCCGCCTTCGTATATTACGCGAAGTACTTTAGTAATACAAACACAAATATACATGTGTATTGTGTTGTTTTGGTCGAGTGACCTACTTCCGAACTACCGTCAGGTCGCCTTTAAAGTTTTATTTTGTCATTGTGAAACAATAACATTTGCAAAATCTTGCTATCTAACATAGATTTCAAATTATCTAGTTAGAAATACTCACAGTTTTTTTATTGATAATCTCGCAATCTTTTTTTAGAGTATTTTTCAACGCGTTTGCACGTATTTGTCACGTTTTAAGTATTCTTGATACTTTCCTTAAACAAAAATGACATTTAACCAATATTTGCATGCAGTTCTCACATTATACACACAAAACGGTTGTTGTTTACACAAAAAAAATTGTTAAACACTCGTGTGACACCAGATTTTTTTTTTTCTTTATTTTGCTTTATTACGTGGAAACCAGGTAAAGAAATATATCGACCGTTTAACTGTACATATTGCATATAATAAATAAGAAAGGTGGTATGGTTATTGTGTTATATAATGAATGCATCTGTGTTGACCCTATTTTTAAAACTTTTTCTCCAAAAAAAAAATTTCTTCTACATATGTGTTACTCAGTTGCAACAGATGGCTTAATCGCGTCCATATACAAGTTTTTCCAATGAACTTAAGAATAATTATCTTTGTCAAGGTAAAGTCAGTGATAACTACAGTATTAAATTAGCATTACACATCGTATAATGAACCAGGTGCACAGTCGAATATATTTCAAGACCAACTATGCAATATTGCCGGCCGGCCTTCGAAGTGAACCAGACTAACACTCATTGGTGTATACACTTCGCACGATTTGTTGCCAAAATCTCCCCGACGCAAAAACACACACAATGACCTTTACCATTCTACAATATACGCCTTTTTTTTGCGAATTAGAAAATACTTTTCGCCTACGCTGTATTATTACCCTAATTCCTATAATTTATTTGTCTTTTACACAATGTACTTCATAAAATTTAGGTCAACAATAGCTTGTTTTCCCTTACTCGGATGGTGAACAAAATACCAAAGTTTATAACTGAACAAACAATTCTAATTTTTATTAGAAAATTATTATGCCTAATTTTTTTTTTTTTTCGTTAAGTAACTAAGTTTATTTTTAGAGTCGCATTTACCCAGTGTTTCCGACTCGTCACATTCAAAACAAAATATAAAATGACGAAAAATACGATGCGTAATTTGTGGTTCCCGCTATTCAAAATGTTAAAAAACCGGCATGGCATGTTACGTATAGCTCACGTGAAACTTGCAACTCGTTGTGTTTAATAAAAACTTTATACTTATCCCAAATCGTTAGGCATAACACGTTTCGATGGGTTATTAATTTTCAGTTTCCAATGTATCGTGTACATTTTTAACCAATAACATTATTGTATCACACGAAGACCAAAGGTCGCCTGATATCTTCTGTTCAAATTAAACACAGTCAAAAACAGGTTATCTCTCTATAATAACTAAAATAATACTTTAACTAACGCCTTGTTTGTTTAAAATGTAATCAATATTTAAACACACGAAATTCTACGTTTATGTTCATCGTAATGTAACTCCAGCGCAGACATTTTATAATATTATAGTTGGCAAAATTAAATACAATAGCCTTCCTTAAGGATTTACAAATTTAAGGTTTACAAATAACTCAATTAACTTGAAAACATTTTATTGATAAAATTATTCAACTTGGAAATATGTTTTGACTGAATAGAAATCATTGATAGTATACTTAATCATTCAACAAAATGTTTACAAATTAGTGTAAAACGTACGCGTATTTTATAATTTCGAAACTTATTTTCAAAAACTAGCTAAGGCTTTGTTATTTTCAATCTTAAATATAATAAATATTTCTATGTTGTCTGTTGAATCATATCTACTGAAGAAGAAGAAAGAGTAAATACATTATGATAAGATGTTTCAAGATTTTTAAACAGATGTTTAAAATGTTTAAACATAGATATTACAAATGTTGGGATTATACTACGCTTTTAAACTTCATTAATATTTCCATGGAAGTCTTACTTAAAGTGTTAATAATTAAATTAAAGGGATGGTGTCAAAACTCGTTTATAGATTTCTTATACTATCATATTTATATGAATTTCTATTTCTCGATGTTAACACTAAAATCAAGAATGTATAATTTATTTATATATATTTTTGATTCTCATCCAATCGGTTTTTATTGCAGTTTTTTTTTTTAGAGATTATTTTTTACATAATCTCTCCGACGACCAGTCTTTAATAACGGTACACTTGACTTGTTGAGATCATACGCCGAACACAAGTGTATGTTTAGGAGAAAGAGACTGCAGACCGCTAGGCTAACGGATTCACGGCGACTCCACCGTGTTATTTAATTCCAACGAGAGACGTGAAAGTGAAAACGCTAATAACACCGTTAACAAAATGCCGGTCGATTCAACAAGACGGCAGAGTGAAAGTTGGCACGACCGGGAGAACCTGCATAAAACAATCGTCATGTATTTTCTTTATTCGTCCGTTTGCAATTTAACCCTCAAACAGAGTCTTCTCCTCACGTTTTAACAACATGACACTAAGATGACCACCCCGAAAGTCATACGACCTAAATACTACGGGAATTTCTGCACCGTAAAAATAGTATAAAAACAATATTAGATCTTTATCGACGTACAGGCGTGGATCACGATTTTTAACTTAAGATTCGATGTCCCCTATGAATTTATCTTACTCATACCAAATATTTTAGATGTTCAACACTTGAATAAATTTTAATTAACTCTAGTTGGTCCAATGAAATGACATAATTGATAAATAATTAAAATCAAAACAATGTAACTAATTAACGATTAAGTTTAGTGATAAACAATAATTACTACGGTAATTAACGAATGCGATGATTATTGAATTGGCGATTCTTATTGTAATATTTTCACAAGTTCCCTCAGATAAATTTACTAAAAAAATTTATAAATTTTTTTTTTTCACATATACAGTAACAACTCATTACACTGCTTTAACTAGCAACGTTGTGTAGCGATTTTACATCTGATCGAGTAAATCGCAATAGACTTTGTTCTTCTATTGTTCGTAAAGATTAAAGAATCAAACCTTGGACGAATCATCGGAAATCTTTTGTTGAGAAAATTTATATGCAAAAAAAATCTAAATGTATACGCAATTTGCTTGTTTATGTAAATCATTATGCATATCTACTCGTGATAATTATTGTTCGGCTCAAGCCAATGATTTTCAAAGCTTTAATGACACCATGCCAAGTAGTAAATTGATATTTTAATAGTTCGTGAATAGATATCCGATAGAAATTATGTTTCTGTATCAGTTGAGTAATTTGCGAAAATAGTGAAAAGGAACAAAAAAAAGGAAATCGTTCGATTGTCGACGCTACGATTCTATTACTGTAACCACAGTCTATGGGTTTCGCCAAAACCTTTTTCATTCTCGATTTATTATACTCGTCTCCTAGAATCCAATTAATCCCATTACGTGGATTGCACTTTACACAACCTGATATTGTATATCACGTCATTGTTTATCAATAATAAAGAATGTGAATGGAAATTGTACTCGATCAACGGTGCCACCACAATTACGCTATCAGTACGGTTTGTTTTTCTCATCAATCACTCAATACATTTTTAACATAGATAGAAATAATTTATTTGAGATCAAAATAGTGTTTACACATAGGAGCGTTGGCGTATAAGATAAGGTTCAAATAGTGGAGAACTCTTTCATTGATATTGTACATAACATACTTATCTTAATAAAAAAAATGTACAATATCAATGCGCTCTATACAATTCTAAAATCAGTTTCATCGGATAATTCGGTGTTCAAATTACTGTTATCACGTTATTATTTAAGTCCCCATGACGTTACATAAAAGTGTAGCTCAACGCCCACGAGTAGCTTAATTGATACGGCGTCATATTATATACAGTTTAATTACACGGTTTTGTGACTGTTATAGTCGTTGTTATTGTTTTCAACCAACGTTTTCGGAACAATTAATGCACAGGTAGTAATTTAAAAACGCATAGCGGTTCTTTCGGAGAAAAGATGAACAACAAATGATAGCGAAAACGAAAGTGCGCACAACGGAATGCAATTAAAACTGGACCATAACCGCGACAAACAAACGGACTCGTGAGCGCGATGACGACCACTTGCGCTTTCACCTTGAACAAACCTTTTTTACAGTTTTAGACGAAAAATGTAATCGAATTAATTGCAGTTTCTAACATAAACACCAAACGGAAGTAGATGGGAAAAAACGCAATACTTAAAATATTTAATCGTCCTAGTTCAATATGATTCGCACATTCTTTATTTAACTTATACGATTACAGATACATATTTTATAGATATATATACAAATGAGATTACGATAGTAATATAATGTTGTTATACTCGCCAAATAATTATACAAAACGTCCACTAAAAAATAAATCAAGAATTATGTATATCGTATAATACAATTTTTTTCATTTGAGAAAGGTCAAATAAAACTGATGAAGAGCAAATTTTTTTTAACAGTTTCAAGACAACCTGAATTCACGAGACTGTCTTAGTCTCGTGATTTCAAATTTAATATTTTATTCAAGCAAATAATTTTCTTCGATTTATTTTTAGCGGCTAATATGTTTATTATAACCAATTATGGCAAATAGAAAAACAAAACAAAATCATCGATTTCTATAACATGTAATGCTAATGACATTGTCTAAACAACCTTCGAAGCGATCATGATGGCGTTTGTTTTACATACACCTTGAATGTTAAGGCTAAACTAGAACTCTGCCATTAATAATAACTAAAGTAGAAATGAACTAATGTGAAACAGTTCAGTTTACAACATTTTATTGTGAAATAAATGTCTACTTTTGCATTAATTATTATGTCATTATTATTAAACTGTCGTTTTTGTTTAAAATTCAGAATGCTCAACTTTAAGTTAAAATTAAAACGATGTTCAAGTTAATGAAAAATATTATAAATATTGTTACCTTCATAATTTTGCCACACAAGCTACTAATTAGTTATTAAAAATTAATAATAGAAATAAATACTATTAGTTACGAATAAAATGTTTATGCTTATTAGTTAGGTATACTACTTGAAATATAAAACAATATATTTAATAAAAACTTAAAAAAGATCATTTAAAATGTTTACGAATTTTTATTTTTATTTCCATATAGCTATATCATATGGAAATTTTAAATATTATAAACATTATAAAAAATTATTAACATATAGTTATATGTTAATATAAATATGTTTATAAAATATTAAATGAAGATATATGTTTGTCTAGACTAAAAAGTGGTCATATCTAGACCCCTAGACACTTGGTGATAACTCAGAGCCCAACCAATGTACATCTAGTGAAACTGAAGTCACCATTAAACATTTATTAATAGAATGCTTCCAATTTTCTGAAGAAAGTAAAAACTTATCAAACAGTCTTGCAAAATGCCTAAATAATGATGCCCAAAATATTTAAGTGTAGCAAAATTAGCAAATTAGAAAATGCTTTACAAAGAATACAAAAAAAAAAAGAAACTAATAAAATACTTTACAAAATTCTTGTGTTCAATATTTGATACCTAATATATATATATATATATATCATATTTATTATGTAAAATTAATTTCCCAAACCCAAAAAAACCCAACCAGTGACCACTAAAGTCGAGGCCTTTATAAAAAAAAAATCTTTAAAGATCGTCTTATGAAATAAACACAATTTGACGTAGATAGAGTGAAGAATTTGATGATTTAATTGAATCACAACATTTTTTGTGGGATACTTTTTACCTCTATAATCTTGTCTTGACCTATTTTATTTACTCAGAAGATAACTACCATTATTTCGCTGGCGGGAATAAATCAATTGACCTAAATAATACAAATTCCAACAATGGTATAAATATCTACCACCAACACAACTCTTGAAAAGTGTAAAATTTATTTTCACTATGTTTATCATAATAATTAACTTGAAATTTTTACATTTAACTTTTGATAAATTAAGACATTGAAAGCAATTTTAATATAATTATTGTATTTTTTGAACAATATAAATTTCCCATACTGAATACATTGGTGTATATCTAATGATAGCTCAGAAAAAACAACATTACAACGTGCAAGTGAAGAAGTAAAAGAGAAATTTCAAATTATACACACACAAATAAAATCCAAACAGTTGTCCGGTGTACAAACACACTCATACTTTCACCTTCAACACGATTTTGCTCATATTTTTTTACCATACACCTTTCCTTTTTCAAACGAAATGGAAAATACGCACCGGTTTTTTATTTTTACCGTTTTATCGTCATTATGGAAAAATAATTAATACATAAATACTACAAAAATGACCTCGCAATAATTATTGAAACAGATAAATGTCGACTTAATAACATTTATTTGAATATCAGATCATTAGCTGGTTGATATAAGTCCCTGAACGACAGTGTCGGATGATCACGCGGGCGAAAAATGTGGGTCTGGGACAAGACGTTCAATCAGGATGAACGATGACGGTAGAGGAACTCGTCACAACTTTGTAATATTTTATGTTAACTTTTCAACAAGGGCAAATCTAATAGTAAAACCTATTACTAATAAAAGAAAATAGCAATAAAGAAAAAATATCATTGAGTAATTCTAAAACGGTTCACCTAATTCGTAGCAATAATGTTAATAAGTGTTTATTATGTGGACTGTGAAAAAAATAAGTCTTGTGTAAATTACATCTTTACAATGTATGCTTTTTTTACACAATATTAGATGACGATTATGAGTAAAACAAAGAAAATTTAAATTAGCCGCTGTGCAATGAACGGTTCTTTTTCAGATAAAAAAATATTGTACCAATAAACTCGGTGTAAAATTCAAAATTGAAAATGCTTCACAACACTTGAGTTGTCTCGATTACAAGGTTAGATTAGGCAAAGTCCGCCGTGACCGTTCTCAAGGTAATTAATTTGTAGTGTTTCGAATTGCGGGTGTTTTGTCTAAAAAAAGATTATTCACGACCAATTCAGTTGCTTTATTATCTTTATATCGTGAAGATAAAATAATTGTTTTGAGAGCTAAATTTGCACGATACGTTACATGTTATCGGAGACATTGAACACAGACAAGGACGACAGCGATGTTTCGTTCAGTGTCAACGAGACACCCTGTAAGTTATTTCGTTTACATACGAATTTCATGACCATCGCCTACACATATTCATATACTATTCTCCTTCTACCACTACTGTTCGACGTCACTTATATCTGACTCTCATCTGCGACAACCGACTGAACGGCCTTGCTTACGTGAAAGTGTCCGGACTGAAGGCTATGACCTTCTTCTAGGGTCATTATGAATAATTTTTTTTGCAACTAAATTTACTTCATCTGTCGAATAATAAAATTAACATTTGATGTTTAACGATATCTCGGTTAGGAAAAAAATAGTGTTAGTAAAGCCCTTTGTTGTTTGACTACTAGTCGTCTCACTTGAAAGTTCAATGACTTTTTCCGACAGGTAAAAGAACGAATCAGACGCGGGGGAATCGTTGAACTGTGACATCCCTTATTTTAACACTTTACAGACTATACTTGTTATTTTTTATCACGTCGAGACCATATACTATAGTCAATTACTAATAAGTTTACGTCGAAAGATGGTAACCGAATCTCGGTTAATGTTTCCCTAAGGTTAATGGACTCAAGATACACGAAAAATTCAATACTGTAAACATTACACGGCTTACTACTGTATTAGATAAAAAATAATCGAATGCCGCCGACTTAAAATTATTATTTTACAAAGATCCATATAAAAATCATTAAAAAAAAAAATTAACCATTTCTAGTTGAGTACCTTAACAATTGAAATGTTTTTTAATAAATACAGTTCAAGTTAAATAACAAATTCGTAACGTAGGATCTATTTATAACTATCAACACAAAATGAAACAAGAGCCGGTAAATTTCAAGTGCCATTTATTATTACAATACGCGTGTTCGTTTGGAGTGTACTCGCCTTTGATAAGTGTTAGATATAATTGCTAATTACATGCGATAAACGTCGAGCAAACAATAAACGGTCGTCAGAAAGTAGAACAGCGAACGCCCACCCGTTCGACTGCACGTTTATGTTTTCCTTTTGTGTTGTCGTCATGGCGACCAGTGTGACGTATCACGATCACCACCGACCTGGGGCAAAAGCATTTGGGTTGCGACTACCGCGATGCGTTTGTCGCCGCCTCTGTCGACCACTTGATGATCTTACATCATATACATATGCTTAAGCCCTTACATACCTGATTGTACTAAACTATGCCGCCTAAACGCATTATGAGTACTCAGCCTTACAAACTGTTACAATAATTGCTTTTTGTTCGTCAAAATCGCATTTTGTAACTTTTCAACAAATATTATATTAGTCACACGATAGGGTGTATTGTTTAAAAACACAATTATTAAAGGAGCAGACGAACTTATACGTTTTAGTTCTCATGAAAAACGACCAATAAAATTAATACTACTATCAAAATACTCTTATTATTACATCAATTAATGAAAAAAAGTCAATTAATTTTGGTATTATTTTTAATTCTTTCTGTTTATGTTGGGCTTTAAAAATTACATAACACGGGTCATTGTTCTTTCATTTCAACAGAACTCTCCGTTCCTGATAATATCTAATATTTTTTAATTGTAAATATAATATCCATAACTATTACATAAAATATATTTGTTTTACTTTAACTTAAAACTGATTAAAAACTATATTGAATAATGGCACCATTGGTGTGTTAAAGCTATAGGAGTATCTAAGGTTATCGTTTAAACGCTAATCATAACAAATTTAACAAACATTATTATGAGGTTATGATAAACAAGAGCGGCTTGTTTGAAAGTAAAACAGAAGAATACCAAAGTAGAGTACGAGGCGTATTAAATTCTTCGCATATTTCAATAACATGGACTTTACTCGAACTTAAGTTGACGTTGTACGAATATGTTATATATTTACAAGACTTATAAGATTCTCAGAAGGTCGATTCAAAATGCCCATAATATTTCCAATTAATATTCTCACGTGTATTATCAAAATACAATCTTCGACCAAAAATATGAACCCTCTATAAAGCACGTGCTGAATTTTGTCTTATTAGAAAAGAAAAAATCTTTTGTGTTAACATGAAAAATACAAAACCTCATCTGCCATTTTCTCGACAGAGTATATTAATTAAGGTCACGTCATTATTGCATTACTAGAATAAACTCTGACGGTTTCAATTATAACTATTGGAAGTTGAACGCTAGACAATTGGGTCACCCAACAGAAAAATTACAGGATTGGTTGATTGCTCATGAGTGATCAATTAAATAACGATTAAATAAAAGATAATATTGAGGTTAATAATTTAACATTTAATATTATAATTACATTATATACTATTAAATAAATATAGGTAATCGATTCTCTTAGGGATGTAAATACTATGAAATTTTATAATTCAGTTGTAATTTAACTTTCTATAAAAACACATTTTTTTACCGTTGATTTTTAAATCATAAGATATAAAAGAGAAACGTCAAAGTTTAATTATTCTTGACGACTGTTTAGTACTTAATCTAGCAAACGACCTAAATTGTCGATTATAATAGATAAATATTCTAAGAACAACCCGATAATAATAATGATTAAGCTGTCTTTATCATAAAAGTGTGGTCAGACATGTTGCAATTAATTAAATAATATGATTGTATAGTTATATGTTTATAATCCATAACGTATTGCATATCATAAATAGATGAGTTAGTATAAATTTTTTGTTTACGACCGAGTTTTAATAAATTGAAAACCAATTTAATTAACTCAACCTATTTGTCATTAAATAATATATAAAATAAAACTGGTGAGAAAGCAACTTGTTTTACTACTTAATAACTTTCTTTATAAATAATTTCGATTTTTGATAAAATTCATAATATTTTAAGTATTACTTTTTCATAATTTGTAATAAAAATAAATAGTTTTGGATATTTTAATATAATAAAATATTATATTATTGTATCAAGTTAAGTGACATAATTTTGTTTAAAAATGCACACGACATATTTTCTTAACGAACAAATTTTTCTTAAAAACATCCTATTTAAAAAATATTTCAAAAACATACTGGCGCCAGGTTAAAAATTTATCACAATTGTAATAAAAGTAAAAAAACATACATTTTCAAATGAAGGACTTAAAAGCTCTTAAAAATAGCCTTAATTTCGATTAATCATTATGCATAGCGATTGTGATGATTACAAAGCCGTATAAGTATATTGTTGTATAAATTACTTTATTGGACTTAAGGCGATCACTCTATGACCTCTTTATTTCAAAATAACAATACTTAAAAAAAACTACATTTTTTGTTTGATGTTTAGTAGGCCCAATTGACCTCTAATATTGATAATCGAAAAAAGACGAGAACATGCTATAATAGCTAGTCTATCTACTGTAACTAAAATATACTCTAAGGTATTAATTGTTATTCTTTATTTCTCTAAAGCTTAAGTATATGTGTTTAGTTATTTTTATCCTTTATTTTTTTTATCATATTATCAACATACCGTTATGATATTATAAAACAGTTATGGTCGATGCGGAGAAGTTAGTGAAAGTTTTTCGTTTACTTTCACTGTAGAGGGCCGTAGTAAAGATCAAACAGCACAACATTATTTGCAGTAATAGTAGTAATGGCAATACAGTGGTAATAGTCGTAGGTGGATTCTGGTTTTTTCTTTCAGTAAATTATAGCGCAACACGAATAAAATAATTTTTGAAGAGAAAGTACCGTTATTTTACACGTTCAGTATATTTTTAAAATCCGTTTTTGGTCTATCGCATCATTAAATGCAAAATAAAAACACTTCTAACATTTTCAAGAACGACAAAATATATACTTGTGATGTATAGGAAAAAATTATTCATACCATACAAAATGATAGTAAAACATTTGACTAATTTAGTAATGTAATAATAAATTTATTTACATTTGGAGCGCAACAACTTTCAATTTATAGCTGCGTTCTTCTTTAAGTCATCACATTTTATAAAATAACACAATATTCAATTAACTGTTAGCTCAGCAATGGATTGCTTTTGGCAACCAAAACTATTTGTTCGCCTCTAATCATCAGCCTGGGTACCTGTCTTCGACACACATGTCGCCCTCGTATTCGTTTGACTACGTTGTACGGTTTAGGGGCTTCGTCCAATTGGACCATATTACCTATAAATAAAATAATAATAAAAAGCAAGTTAATTTTAACCAACTCCGTTTCATTGTTATAAATCATTATTATGACAAAAAAAATACACGTGTTTATATTATTTTGTAAACGAAAAAAAAGCATGACTATAAAAGGTCACCAAGTGTATTAATTGGCGTATAATATGATCATCTACTTATACAAAACAAATTCGTCTAGCCAGCACATAGAATATTATACACTGTCAAGGTACTTGCATGTAAGGTTAATATATGACCGTCAAATAACGACGATATCTACAGAGTTGCGATTCAAATGTACAATCAATTTAAACATTGATCGTACAAATTACTCTACAATTAAAATAATGATATAAAATAGTTACATTAATTGAATAACTATAAACCAGCCTAATGGCAGTCAGCGGAATGTGTGACAAAAAGTATATCGAAAGAAAAAATTATAGTTATGCACTTTATAATTAAATAAATAAGTAATAAAAATACAACAAATAAAATAAATCTAAGCGATACTTTCATTTAACTAACATAGATATTTCATTGATATATTGACAAATAATATTTTAGATACTAAATAAATAATCATAACCGAAAATTTCATAAAAGTCGAATTAAAACCTAGCCGTATTATATTCACTAATACATTTTTAAGATACTAAATGCTCTTCCGTTTTTATAGAACTTTAAAATATATTTATGTTTTGAAAATACTTTGTTTGTGTATTTTTACGTTACAAATATTTTCATAATTCTAACGTATTTATTTCACTACGCCGTAACAAATTGATTGTCGGTTAAATAAATATTTTCTTAATTAATATTATTAATGATATCAACCTTATAACAACAATTTTATATTAAAATTCGTTTACACCCAAAATATGATTCGAAAATAACCGGAAATTAAACGTGTTACCTTGTAAATAAAATAATTAAAACCAATAAGTTTATATGGTGAGTCAACATTACAAGGCAATATTTACGAAGTTTCAAACAAGTTTAGTGATCTTATGAAAGGCAGCCTTCAAGTTCAATAACACAATTCTAATGCAGGCTCATAGATTGTTTAAAATATTTAAAACATTAAAGCATAAAGAGAATAAGAAGGAGTTTTTCTAAACGTTTTTAAAATTTAAATTAAAAATTATTTTTTAATTTATATTATAAATTTAAAAATCAAACATTTATTTAAGTTATATTTTGTTATTAAGGAGGATAATAAGTAAATTATACTTCCTTTACTGGCAGACTTTTTTTATATTGAGAAATTTTCAACATAGGTAAAGTTAAATTTAAAGTGAAACTCTTCTACCTAAAACACTAGTAAGTATTTGTGTTGAAGGTGTCTAAATAACATCTACAGCATATACTATGAAGGTGCAGTGTTTATTCTACATTTATATGCTTGACATAAAGATTTTAGCATAATTTTAAATAAAAAATAAAAAACCTTTCAGAAAAACTTTATTTATAACACTCACTGTTATACTATTGTTTACACAATAAAAATTGTTTCAAATTACTTTTTTTTTTAAATATTTACAACATAAAATTATTTTATAAAACCAATTAAAATAAACCCTATACAAATACTTCACTAAATCATACTATAAATCATTTAATCTTTGTACAATATATCTGCTTATTAAATAAATAAAAAATATTTTTTATAATATTAACAAAGTATAATTATTTTAACTCTATCATTTTAAGTATATTTGAAGAAATAGAATTGTGTATTATTAAAATTTAATGAATTTTAAATTATTTAAAGCTTTAATTTATTATACAAGTCAACATAATTATGTAATTAAAATTATTTTTTTCAAAATTCAGTCAATATTTTTCATTATGTTGTATTGTATAATACATAAAAACAACTATCACATATATTTGAGAATTTTTATAACAACTAAATAATAACTTTCTTACCTATAGCTAAAGATTTGACTTTATTTTTTCTCGTCCATGTTTCAACAACATTGTCCATTACTAAATTCCAATGTTTATCAAAGGCAATAATATATCCTTCACAATAACCTCGAACTGAAGCAGCAGATCGTGTATAGACTTTGGCTCGCTGTCTTCTATAACAAAGATTTGCTATGCGAGATAATGGTCCTTTAGATTTAGTTATTTCAGACATGCGTACCAAAACTGTTCGCCTACGCTTTACTATACGGTCATTTTGAGAAAGTTGAGACGTTCCAGCAACTAAAAAAAAATGTTTAAATTTATTAATTGAACTATATAAAGTCAGTGTAACTTACCATTGCTAAGATCTCTTTCCATTATTTCTTTAACATCATGTTCATCTTGTTTCTATGAATTAAATTAAATTAAAAAAAAAAAGTTATACTAAAGCAGATTTAAATATTACCCTTGGTCTTTGTGGCTTTATGTGGACTTCTCCAGTAGGAGTTAATTCAAACTTTGATATGTTATCATAAATTGGTGCTATTGTACTGGGCACCTTTACTTCACTTGAATATAATGCTTTAATTGGATTAAATAATGGAGACAACATATCAAGTTCTGCATCATCACTTCCAGAGGACATTCCGTCTTATATGTTTAAACTTTAATATTCTACAGTTAAACTATATAGTTAAATAGAAAATTTTCACTTTAATATTCAGATTTTATTTAATAAGAAATAAATTTTAACAAGTACTTATAAACTATTTGTTTGGTATCAAGAAGTTAAATTTATTATAAATTATATATTATACTTATTGAAAATTACATTAAGTAATTGCAATTACAAAAAATATAAAATATTAGTCGGTTATCATTTTTTCAAAATATGATAATTATTAAAAAATATTTCTAACGTTAACCTTAAAAACATAACCATTGAAATTTGTAGATATAAACGGCATCTATGCACGAATTTTTCTACTAATCATTTAAACGAATCGTTAAAATCATCCAATAGAGAACGATAATATTTATAGTTAAAATTTTTTGCCTGATAATTTTACTTACACATTTCTTTTTTTAGTTAAACATGTTTTTCAAAGTCAAATGGAAAAGAGTCGACAGACAATGAAGAATAGGAACAGAAAGTTACGGAAGGTAATATTGGAAAAATATTTTACTCTAAATTTCTATGTGATCTTTTTTCCAGTTAATTGTACTTTTCCCATTATTAATAATTTATCTTTTTATTTAATTTATTTAAAGAATTTGTAAGTATATAATAAAATAAAAATATTAGTAAATGAATTATGGCTTATTTTTATGATAATTTAGTAATAATCAAATAAATTAATTAACTAGTAATGTACATATCATTTTTAAACATACAGTTAGACTAATGTGCCAAGAAAAATTTTTATTCATACCTGAATTAAAAAATTTGCTTAAATAAGGGTTAGATCCGTACTTTCATCAAATATTAAGATAATGGAATTTTAAAACTATCATTTTCATTTTATATTATTATATAATTAAATCGTTTTAATTAATAGTAGTAGTTAATTTAAATAATTTAACAAGAAATAATGAATTTATTTTTACACAATAAGGAGTAACTTTTTTATTTTAAACCACTCAATTACTAATATTTATAACTCCAAATGCCTTAGAATTGAAGCCACATCTTATTCTTAAAAACAATTTAATCTGTTCAATTATGAGTAAAGTACTTTTGTTTAGTAATCAGATTAAATTACAAATTACTGTACAGAGATTATTAATTAAACTACATAAAAATTATTTAAGTCAACAAGTTATGAAGTCACATTATTTCGAAAGTTCTTTTTTTCATTTATATGTTAAATATGAAATTTATTTAAATTAACTGACTTATACCACTAATAATTCCACTGAAATTTCACTCAAGGTCGTATTTAAAAATTCATAATTGGTGAGGGGAGGGATACAAAACAATTTTTAATTGACATGCTACTATAAACATATTTTACAACTATTTTTTACTTATTTTGAGCTAATAATCAACAAAAAAAAGTCAACAAGGTTTTTATATATCATTGTCGATGAAGGGATCACGCCATTGTACTCTTTGAATTAAATAGTATTGTTCAACTAATCATGAATATTATCTTTATCTGTATTTACAAGGAAAAAAGATTTAAAAATACCTTAACTTTATTGCAATAATGAAGTGAAAAAACACTGTTGGTAAAAATGACTTTTTATATATTATAAAATTGAAGTACATTATATAGTCTATTCAACAGTCAGAAAAAAATTGACACATTAGTAGTCCCTTTACCACATGCATAATTTTATTAATAAAAATGTAATATATGGATAATTTTTTGAAATTATTGTCTCCAAAATATAAACAGTATCGAAAACTTACTTTAGAGACCTCTATTAAGGTCTCCAACCGTGTTTTTTTTTCGAGCTATTAAAATTATTATTAGTATAAATTTTAGAAAAAATAATTTTTTATGTCATCAAAAAAAAATATTTCCATACTAACAATCAAATTAGATAGGTGATATAAATGTATAGCCGTGATATTAGATGCAATCCGTTTTCTGAGAACAAATAGCATAATTTGAATTAGGTATAATCATTTCTGTTTTATAAAATTAAATTAGAGTATTTAATATCATAAAATAAAGAAGAAATATTTTTATCAAATACTACTATACATTGATGAAATAGAGTTTTATTGAATTCCTCAAAAAGCATCATGAGATGAAGTTACTATTATACAGAATAGCAAGATATTATCAGTCTGACCTATGTATGTTCTTTATTTATTATTATATAAAATACCTTTTTTAATCTTTAATATTTCTATAATGGCTAAAGAAATTTTCTTACATTAAAAAGATTCGTTATGAATTAAGGGTAAGTTATTGGTATGCCAAGAATTCTATTTTTGTATAAACGGTTTATAATAATAATTTTTGCTGACCATTGACGATAATATTAACAACGAAGAATTAATTAATGTTGAACAATTTGATAAAATTTATAAACTTCATTGTTCAATGTTGATGTTTTGTTGATTTAAACCGTAAACATCTTATTTGAATACTAAAAACAATTTTCGTTATGATTTTAAGAACCGAAATAATAAATATACTTTCAGCTTGTTTATTCGGTTTACCGAGGAAGTATTTCAAACTCAAGTATAGTTTAAATTTAAAAATACATAAAAAATAACAATTATATTTTTTATAAATTTATAGATCTATTTAAGTTTAATTTTAAGAATTCTAGTGAATTTTTTATAAAAAATAAATAAATTACTATTTGAAGAGTTAAAAGTTTTCTGTAGAAATATTTTTTTTTAATTTAATTTATAAAATATAATCATCCCCTAAGATTTTTGATGTATGATTTTCTTTTCGATTACTACCAAACACTCTTCTCTTAATGCACCACGTAGAGAAAAAAATACATGATATAGATACATAAATGTATTTATTAAATGTATCTATATAATAGCTCAATAGTTATAACACTTCTATGTTTCTGTTAATTGCTTACTTAACACATTGAAGTCCTTAAAAATATTGATATGCGGAGAATACAAAGTCACATTCATTATTATTTTTTTATTCAACTATATAATTGTCTAAAATCCATGTAATAAGTAGGTGTTTCTATAATTTATAACGTTTGGTAGATTTTATCAAAAAATAAAAAATAATTGAATGCAATCAATTATTGACTACTAATTTTTCTTCGAAATTGGATAGTGGTATTTATAAAATATATATTAATATTTTTCAATGTTATCTTTGATAAAAATATCGACATTGAATATGAAAAAAATGTTTGTTATATATGTTAAGTGGGTACACTTGTGTAAATAGTACTATGCACTTCCATGTTTATTGTGAAACTAACGTATTATATGATGATCTTAGTAATAAAAGCCTTCATTCAATATTGTGTTTATAACGTATATTTATGTAAGAAACAAAATGGCCTTGGATTAAATGTAATTTCTTAGATAATATCAATAATATTGGTTAATATAACATATCTCTTTATTATGATTTTTTTTAATATTGTTCCTATCACAATCCTTTAAATATTCAATTAATCAGAGGCAGACTGGGAGGCCAACGGCCCAGGGGGCACATAAATTTTGGCAGTCATGTTCGCTCCAAAAAAATGTTAAATCGATAAAACAAAATGGTATTTGAAAAAATAATTTAACACTCTGGAAGTCAAAATTACCCATAATAATTAAAAATTTTCATGAATGGTACATCAAATAAACCAGATTATACACAATCCAACGCTTGTCAATACATATTATCAAACATTTTAAAGATTAACAAAAAATATAATAGTTAAACGTAATTCTTTATTAGATACAGCTGGCTTAATTACGCCATCCATTCGCTTTATAAATGGCGGTCCAGGAGACGATTACCCCATTGCACTCGTACTCAGTCCTCCATTAACAAAAGTATTCGTATTATTATTTCTTTAAAATCTTTACATTACAGCAAATTAACACAAAATCCTAATAGACAGTACGTGTAATAACGATCTAGATACTAGCCTTTGGTTCACTTACCAATTTAATTTCCTGTGAAATTCTTTACAACTATTGATCTTACTTATATGAATAGTCAGAGGGTAAAGTTCCACAAGGCGCTGGTCTCAAAATTACTAATATTGAGTTAAATATTAATTCTTATAATGAAATAAGTAGATCACAATGACTTCAATATAACTGATTCTTGTAGCGTATAGATTTCACACATAGTTTTATTTTTATTAATTCGATTAAAAAGAACTTATATTTAATTTGTTTCTTATTATTTTTGATTTATCTAAAGACAAACTCATAATTTATAAACAATACATTTTGTACAATAAACGAAATTTCATGAAATTATTTTAAGATTATATAGTATGATAAATTTGATAGTAAGGTGTTAATGATAACTTGAAAACACAATTAGTAAGGTTATTTGGAAAATATATATAAATTATAGAACACTAGAAACAATACGCTTAACTATTATTTATTATAAATGTCAAATTTTTATTTTTATTTCAAATTTGCGTTTGGTTTATAATAAGAGCACATAACTTGTTAAACACGTTTATTTAGAACCTTTTTTATTGTGTACCGCGTGTATAAAATAGATGTAAAAATATATACAAAATAATATAATTATGAATATTGATTATAATGTCATGTAATATTCATAATATAGATTTTATTTTTAAGTATTGAAAATCTTTGGAAGTACCATAACTATTGTTTCCCAAGGACGACTTTATTTTAACCAAACAAATAATCAACCAGTTATAGTTTTATTTCAACAAACAATATTGTTATATAAATATAATACAAAACATCAAAATTTGTTTTTAGTAATCATTTTATATGATGGAAGATACACAATAAGGATTGTTTTACGGCATTTGATCTAATAAAACTATATAATATTAAGTTATTGTTTTTTATTTATTATAATAGTACTATAATAAATAAAAAAGGAAGATTAACTTAATTTAATTTATTTTTAACAATTCTCTAAGTTTACATAAAAATTATTTATCTATAACATCATTTCTATAATTAGGACTATGAAATGTTACATCAAGCATATACAGAGTGATTCTTTCAACGCTAGTCAAAAGAATCACCTTGTACATATATATATTTTTTTACTTGGTTTATAAACAACTAGATTTTCCACGTTAAAGTTATACATATAGTGGTATATATTATAAATATATATATACATATTTGCTTTTTTAAACCATTAAGCCTTCCCCAAAAGAGGAGGTTTCTTAACCATTGATTTGTTTTCTTTTTTACTAATACCAAAAATAATTTATATAGTTATCCAAACCGCCTGGGTCAGGGACTCGCATATCGTCAATCTGGCTTTTGTAAAACCAGCTCCACCAGGACTGCCCCTGTCCTCAACCGGTTTTGTAGAAGACCGCTGCAAGCCTTCTACTACAATGCCTTTTATGGACGACGTACTCCTCTGGTGTCCAGAGGCTGAAACTAAAATTGAAGACTTTACCGAATGTTTGGTTAGTTAATTTTTCTAAGTTCATTTTAAATCTTGTATTAATAAAATATATTTTTATAGAGTAACGAGGTATCCGGCTTAGGTGAATTACTCCAGTCGGATATATCAAGTGAATTTGACAATGCCTTAAACAGCACACCTAGTGGACAAAATGTCAATGTTACGGGTACAACTGGCGATGAGGACATTATTAAACAATTGTCTGACTCTTCTGCATTTCTTGAACAATTTTTTGATTTTGTCAACTGTGATATAAAGGTATAAATCATATACACAATAAGTAATTTAATGATAAGTAATACTTAAAAATATCAAACAAAAAAAAGTGACAATCTCTAGTGTATTGAAGGTTCTAGAGAGGTGTTATTTGTTTCCAATAGCGTATTTAATTAATGGTTTTTAATTTCAAATAATTTAGATAAGAACTATAATTATCGATTTTAGCATTTTTTTTAATTACACGAAGTTACTTTGTGTAAACTTATTTAAATTAATAAAGCGTTTGAAATTGTTATTGAATTTAAAAGAAAGTTTTTTTGCTACTACTTACAGTCATAATAAGTTGCCTACCTTAAACGCCTTACATAAATAAACGATTTAATGCTTAATTTTTTATTGTATGTTAGTTAAATTTTATTGAATTACATCTTAGGAAGAAAACAATAATAATGTTGTGACATCAGGGAACAAAAATCATGCAGCAGTTGCTTTACTTCAAGAATTGCAACGCACAAATGCTGGAAAGAAACTCAACATCACATCTGCAAATCCTCTCTTAGCAGGTAATATAATAAATATAAGTATATACATTATTTATTCTTATTAATTTTTATTACATAACTAATTATTAACATATATAATTTTTTAATTTGTTCTTAAATATAACTAAATTATTTTATGATAAAATTGTCTATTACGATAAGAAAATATTAAATTTTTTTTTATAAATCTAATATTTACTATAATACATATACATTACAACAGAGTATAATTTGTAAATTGCTAATTATCTGGCCTCGAAAAATGATATAGTTCAGATATAGGAAAAATTGTATTCTTATAAATATAACATATTTGACAAAAAAGCTGAATCAATTCTGTTGCCTAATTCCGAAAATTGATTAGTCATAAAATTAATAATAATATAATGAATGGTGTTAATGTAAAGAGTAAAAAATGTTTTCTTTAAACTTCCTCTAGATAAAAATTTATATTTAAAATCTATTTTGAAAAAGTTTCTGCTACTTTTTTCTGGCCTTTATTCCAGCTACTTGGGATCGGCCACCCTGATTCTAAACTTCCGCTTAGCAAGATCTCTCACATCATCTACGTACACATCACCCATTATTATCCCTACATCATTTTTTGTATTAATCTTACCTAAGTATTTATTTTATAGCCCTCACCAATTTCCCTTTGGTTTTTTTCCTTTCCACTTAGTTTCCTTCACACAGCAAATATTAACTTTTCTCCTCTTCAATACTTTTACTAATTCTCTACTTCTACCAGTGTAGTGTAAAGTTCCAACATTCTACGTAACTACTCTTACTTTGTATATGTCTTTCTCACCTATACACGAGTCCTGCTACCGAACTAGTTTTTCGGTTGTTATCAAACACTTTATTCTTTAGGCCTTCTACATCTCTAACTACTTCATTTCCTCTCACCTGTGTTACCGCGTACATACCAGATTAAACAATTCTTCTAAGTATTGTTCAGGACTCCTCATACTTTTTGACAATTTTACATCGGTTGTCAGATTGACGTAACCTCATTCTCATGTCATCTATTACGACTGGCAGAGTGGTCGTATTCTATAAGTATTCTTATCATCCTTCCACGGGAAAAATCATTGAAAATGTTTATTTATTATATTCTCAAAACGATAATTGCATTAAAATTGTTTTTTTACAAATTATATAAATTTTATTTTTTTTTTATTTATGCTTAACGTTTTTCCTTAAAAGCTAAAACTTATACGAGAAAGAACAAAAAAATCTACATGGTCAGAACAATGAAATCGAACCCAATACCTATACACTAAGGTACAATGAATTACTAACTTAAGTAGTGAATTTTGTCTTAATTGTAGGGTAACAAAGTTCTTTTTTTATTTTTTATCTTAAGTTATTACTTACTGTTTTGTTATTATCTATGTTGTGTCTATATTATTTAGTAAAAAATATTGATGTGAAATACTTAATTATCATATTATAATTACTATTGCTGTATATTGCGTATTTAAATATGATACGACCAAAAAACTAGATGTATAATATATGTATTATCATTTAAATAAATAATAAAAATTGTTTTTAAATTTTATCTTGAAATAAAGTATTTTTTTAAATGTAAAATAAAACTATACTAAAAGACTATACTAGCAATATTAACATTTAAGTATTTTTTAAATTATTAGATGGGTATTGTTTAATTAACCATACAATGTAATTCTAAATTTAATACGCCTGTAATATTTTTGTTGTATGATAAAACTTAATGTTTTTTTACTGAACAAAATTAATTTTATTGTTTTTTTTTTTTGTGTTTTTCTTATACTAAAATTTATTTTGACTTGTGCTGTAAAAAAAAAAATTGTTTTATTATAATAGTATTATAATTTGATTTCCAAATAAAATCATATCTATTTTATAGAATCATTAAAAATTATATCTAAGTATAAAAGACAAAATTTGTTGTATTTAAGTAAAAATAATGTTAAATGAAATATTTAACATTTTTGATTGTAAAAATACAATATTTTTATTTTATTTCTTTGATTTTTAATTTTTGGAATTTATAAATTACAAAATTGATTATCACCATTTATTAAATTAAAAAAAAAAAAAATTAAAGTAATGATATTGATAAATGTTTTTAATTTTAATAGTTAAATGTTGATTCACAATATTAATTATGTATATTTTGTTGCCTACTGTTGCTCCAGAAGCTTTGTTTATAAATTACCAAAAATGCATACATCGCTATTGCTTAAGTGAAATATTTTAATTAATTTAATTTAACTTTTAAATATTTTTTTAAGTATTTTTAAATTAAATTTATGTATTTTTAAGGGAAATATTTAAAAAGGCATTTAGTTAATATTATAAGGGGGGTGGTATAGTGCAGTGGATCATTCAATCGCCGTCTTAGGACTAATATTCAGCTGCGCTGTTTACTTTGGGTTCACGATGGATGACCATATGGGAACTTTAACAGTGATACACATCTTTTTTTCATATCGGTTTCCTCAACCATAGTTAAATTGCGTCACGTGCAAAGCTAATGGAAATTCTGTCAAATCATTAAGGCAGACTCTAAATAGTTCGGATAGAGATGCTTGGCTATGACGATCAAGATGATTTAATTAATATAATAATCATATTATTTTGAATAAACATTTGTAAGAATATGTTGTTCAATAAATTTATTAATAGTTTGCATAAAGCATTTTAATTTTAATTTTACCCTAAACTAATATTAGATGATACATTAATAATTAATGGTTCTATATATTTGTACATATAAATGTATTTTATTTATTATGACAAAATAATTTGAGTATACCTTAAATTCTTTATTATGTCTACAATAAGAAACATTTTTAATATTTTATTTCCAGAAAAACTACTTAATCCTGTACCTCAGTTCAATTCAAATGCGAGTCAAAATTCAGCAGAACTATATATGAATCAAAACAAGTACAGTTCTGTCAAGACAGAACCAACTTCTATTAATGATACAGGTAGATAACTTATATATCATAATTTTTATTTTAGAATTAGTTTAAATGAACTGAAATATATAATTAGTTTTCCAAGCTAAAACTATAGTTAATATTCTTATATTTAAAATTATGGTAAAAAAATAGTACATATGTTAACATTATTAATCTAATTATTATTAAACATCATAATGTTAAATAAAATTTTGTTAAACACTTTTAATTTTATTTAAATTTTATATTTTGAATTTTTATTAAAATGAAATACCTTAGTAAAATTAAAATTGAAATATGCTATGTATGTTATTTGGTTTATAATAAATTTTTAAATTACTAAATAAGCAATTATTTTTACTAAATCATACAATTTGTATTGTAAATATAAATTTAACCAGTTCGTGTCTTAAGATAAATCATCTGGATATAGTTTTTCTCAAAGGGGTATAACAGTTATAATATAAATGTTCATCTGATAGAGGGCGCCACTTTTAACTATTTAATTGCCAAAAATTTTATCCAAAAATAAAATCTATTTATTATTTTAAAACAATATATCTTTAAAAACTATAATCGCTTTCCGAAATATTAATAAGTCTTACAATTATTTATAGCTTCGTTGCATGAGATAAAGTCAATGATTATTTTTAATTTTTACACTACTTAATGGAGTATACATTCGCAATGATTTTATTAATACATTGTCCAGAATGTTTTGGCTACTTTCCAAAAGAAACATACTTTAACGTGATTATTGTGAATTGGTTATTACTTTATATGATTTTGTAGTAATTTATTTGTTAACTTTATTAATACTAAGTTTTTTTATTCGTTATTTTGTTACAATATCATAATGTATAGATTTCTATAGATAATATTTACAAACATATATAGCTGTAACATATTTTATAGTAACATATAGTGAACAAAAACTAAGAACGTTTTTAAATTAGCTGTCTAAAAAACAACAGTTATTTTAATTGCAATATTTATCTTTCGGCTCTAAAATTCATTTAATTTTTGGAGTCAATTAAACCGAATATTACTTTTGACACTGTTATAATTGTATAACTCCTAAGATAACTAAATAAAAACAATTGAAATATTTACTTTAATTATTGGAGACATTACTGATTTTATTGATTTAATTTATTGCTTTGTGGTTACTTATGTTAAAATATACAATCCTTTCATATTTTTTAGTTTAAATCAGATTTGAAGTTATTTAGAAATATTTTCAATTCAAATTAGTTCTAAACTTTTAGCTGAAATAAGACATTTCATATAATTGTATTTCGTATTAAAAGATAATGCCAGATAAGTGCAAAGACCTCGCCAATTTAATACACTTTTGTGTATGAGCTCATTTATTATTTACTGAACTCATTTCAATTTTTATTACCATGAAATAGAATAATAATTCAATTGTTTGTACAGTTATATAGTTTTTGTAAATATTTTTTCAGTTCCTGAATATAATTTAATTTAGATAAATTAATTATGAGTTTCTAATAATTCAAGTAAATATTTAAACCTTACATTAATCATATACTGGGGCTTCGCCTGGCGGTTGGTAACTTGGGCATTTGCCCTAGTCTTATTTTTAATGAAAATTGGAACTGGACAATTCGCGCTCTTACTGACACTTGATCGGGTCATACTTTAAGCAACCCGATTCCTCGTTAAAAGCCAATTTATAATAATCAAAGAAATGGAGTGAATTCGATGAATAACACTTATTATTTTATATTTAATTATTAAAAACACTAAAGAAATCCGATTTAACAGTTTCACCCTTTGTGATCAAAGTTAGATACAATACAAATTTTTATTTCACTATTATATACAAAGCATTGTAGTGAAACATTCCGAACTTTAAATCAAATAAAAAGTTTTTTAATGATTTATTGATATTGTTCAAACCATATTTACTAATACTATATCATCAAAATCATTTATGTATAATTTAGAAACCTATAAACGAAGGTTTAAAGCAAAAATTCTTTGGTCTTTGGTCTTAACAGTCACAGTCAATAGTTTTTACTGAAATCTATTATTCAATTAATGTATACGTGAATAATTTTCTTTTTGATTATAAAAATCGTTTCATAGAAAATTATTCATTTATTATCGTTAAAATAATATTAAAAAAAGATCTGTTATGTAATTTTTATATTAAGTGTACTAGGGTTAAGTTATTAGGAAATTAACCTCTGTCTTATTTTTATGTATCATATTACTTAGGATGGCATCCAAGTAAAAACTGTCCTTATTTAAAAAATATCAGAAATTTAAAACTTTGGATTTTTAAATTTTTACTTTTATACAATTGCTTTTTAAAAGGCTCCGATAGGTTGCGCCACAATATGACGTAGATCATTGAAAAATACAAAACACAATTTCGGGACATCACAAATTGTGATCTGGGTGATTTTAGTTCAATGATCGATTAGTCAAATTTAGCTTATTAAACATTTTTTAAAAAGGTTTTATCAAAAATCGGGCTTCCAATTATGACATTTTGTTAAGTACCAGTATTGACTAGTAATGAAGTATTATAATAATACTGTCAAATTATCATTAGCGTACTAGCATAACCCGTAGGAAACTTATAGTAGTGTAGTATTGACTGGCGTCATGACTCAGTACTTATCCAGTATTGTCGGTCAGTACCTAATAGCCATTGCTGGGAAAGTACTGGTGTAATATTTGTTATTACAAAACCTCTTGTACTGATCTGTTAGTGCGGTAGAAGGTTATCATTCCAGTATTGGTCCAACAATGGTAGCCACTACTACGCCAGGATTGGCAGTACGGATGCAGTATTGCGCCTGATTTTTTTTTTAAGATTGTTTCTCAAAAAAAAAAAAATTAATTTTGCAAAATTTTAGACTTTAGCTTTAATACTTTCTACATTATTTATTTTTAAAATATCTAACTATAACTTTTTTTATCTACTTTTTATTGCAAAATTATAACTATAGCTTTAATTTAATTTTTTATTTTGCTAATTAAGACAACTATACAATTAACCTACTATTGAATTTTTATTAATTTTTCCTCATTATTTAAATTATGTATTTACAATCTGTTCTAAATAAATAATCAGTAAATTATTTTAATATTCAATAATGGAAAAAATTTATTTTGCAACGCAATAACATATTATGTAAAACTTTTCGGCGCTTTATAGGAACAGGTGTTTCAATAATTCTGAGAGGAAAAGTTTTACATAGAACAATTAAAAACTTTAAATCAATAAATTTATGCCAAAAATGCAACAAATAAGTTAACATTACTAGAACGTACCACGAGTTAATGTGTAAAAAATCGTTACATGTTTTGATTAATTTTTATAAAAAAAATATGTTAAAATAGGTATTGAGTAATATTTTTCAAATATAGTAAATAATATTATATTAAAATGTAAAAAAAAATAAATTGAAATGAGACTGTAAATGACGATTTATAGAGAAACGAAAATAGAATTATGTTAGTTTTATAATGAATATTACTAACTCCATCAATAATCGAATAAAAAAAAAACTCAATCGGTCAGGAGGGTTCGCTTGCAACCACCACTTGTGAACTATTCTTTATTATTGAAATTGGATTATATACATATGCGAAAGAAATGTATTCATTTTAAAATGCGATTAAAATAATAAATGCATGGAAAATATCTCTGACGGATAAAATAAACCCAACGGTGTTAGCAATATGAAAACGACTATCTCCAGAAACTGCTTTTTCGTTGTCGGCGGCGTCCTGGCGCTTACAACATGGTCTTGTGATAGCTTCCTACATACTACAGCATACATGTCCGGCACGTCTCTACGGACAACAACAAAAAATAATAACAATAAAAACGGATGGTTACACAATGTAACTTCCGAACCGCCGCCGTAGGAGGCTCATAAAACCTCATAGTTAAATATCTCACTATTATAAAAAAAGAAGGCTTTTTTATAGTATGCTGCATTGATTCGCGATGGCAATAGCAACGGTTGCAGTTCATTCATCTTCTTATTCCGAGAACTGGCTTTCTCATACACGAGGTTTAATTAGTGCGAGTAATTCGCCTGGAGGCCCAGCAATCCGTTTTTCAATCGGCCGGTGGACGGCGCACAATAGGGACGCAGACGGCGAGCTGCGACAATGAGTTCGATTTACTTCGAACTAACAATTATTATTTGTGTTATTATTATTGTTGTTATTATTATTATTGGCCTGCCGGTTACACATTATACATATTGTACGACTAGAAAAGATCCGTATTACCGAGAATAAACCGTTGCCAATCAACGATGCGGCGGTGGCTTCTTCCTCGTCATCTCGTGTTCGCATGCGGCGCACAATGTTCGTATGTATTATTACTATTATTATTACAACACACGCTTTTGGATACGTGTGTGCGCGTATTGTTATCTGTTGCCGTGCGAGGGCTACCGGATGGATGCTGCCACTGTTGTATTGAGTGCCGATGACCCTGCGATGCGCCGAAATTTCGCATAATACATGTGTCGCTCCGGGGGACATCATCACGACACACGCAAACCGGAACAAGAAGGAGTAGGAGAAGATGATATTAGCAGGGTCCCACGGGGTTGACGCCGTCTGAAGAATGCGCTTTATAACTGCATAGGGCATTGCCATATTTTGTCTACAAATTCAGTCATTAGAATCTATAAAATATGAATTTTTAACACTGCATTGATTGTCGCGCGTATTATTTATTATGCGGTTTTCAATAAAAACCTGATTTCTTTAAGTTGTTTCAATATAAACATAAAATAAGTTCTAGTACAAGAATAACAATTGTAATGCATTTGAAATTTATTTGTTATTTTACGAAAAACGTTTTGGACAATCGCGTTCAAAAATACCACTTGATTTTAATCAAATATAGCTCGACAATCACCTCGCAATTTGTTAAGTTGTTTATCGTCGGCCATTAAACAGTTATTGGTCAATTTGGTAAACTCTTATCCATCTAAATAGTTACATCGCTAATACGTTTGATAATACATAACATATATTGGGCATTATTCCATCAATTAAACATTCGGCAATATCCAACGATCATTTCATCTTTTAAAGGTCAATTTTTATCATTGCCTAATTAAAATATATCAAAATGTAGCTTCTGTTTTTTTTTTGTCTGTAAATTAAACGGCCATTACTCTTCTTTATCTTTCCTACTGTTTTTCCGGTCTGTTTCTCAATACTATTACGATTTAGGAGGCGAAACTAAAAAAAATACACTTGTTAGGAAGGTTATAGTTTCCATGCGCACATCCAGCCATTAATAATCATAACAATATGGGAAGACGTGATTAGAAGCCGTAAAATTTGCTCGTGCGTTTGCACAACAGTCCACGTTATAGACGAGCGTTACATTTCCTAAAATAACGATCACCTTGAGATTCAACGCTGCACGCAGACGAACGTCAGCGACGGTGAAAGCCAAACGTGGATTTTGGGACAAGGATAACAGCTACATGGTTTTATTATTATAAATATGTGCTCTCAGATTTCTATAGCAGGTTCTTGCGGAACTTATACCATTTTGTCTCTGCCACAAAGTAATCCTGACCTGTTGTTATTAGAAAATGTAAATGACCCTTTCGCTTATTTACTGAGGCAACTTACCCGCCAAGTATATAAAATAATAATGTATTAATTAGTGCATAAAATTTAACCCCCACTTTTCAAGATACATTTAGCACATACCGTTTGTTTTTTACTATCAAATTTAATGAATTCTCATACAATGATTACTAATGGCTTGACTGATGTTACAGAAAAAAAAAAAAACTGGAATTCTCTAAAAGTTTATTCTAAGATTAATTTGTATACATTTTTGGCGAAAAAAAACATTATCAATATTAAATAATCACTGTTGTATATCGATTCTACCACTATATGAATCGATCAAAACCATACCTCGAAACATGTCGAGAAAGTGGTTTCCATAAAGGCTTTTAGAAAATTAATATCAAACAAGGCTCGAAGTGTTTATTCATAATGCATAAATTTTCTGTATATTTTACAATGTTTATTGTAAATCAAGCACATGGCCGCCAACACTCATTAATTTAAACTTTGTCTCTTTTATAGGTGGCTTGAAAACGGTCTTGTTTTAATTTTTTAATTTTGGCGTATAGTAATTTTAATCACACCACTGAATTGTTTTGAAAGAATTTAATAACCACTTATGTATGTTGAAATAAATCTACAGTATTCGAAAATTATACCCATTTAAAAATATTATGTATACTTTTCAATTAAAATTGTTATTGATACCGTGAAAAAAAACTAAACTTAATATAATAAAGCCAAATTTAATATTGATAATTTCACTGAATTACTCCAAATATGTTTCGTTTTTAATGTTTCATTATTTTAGTTTCAATTTTGTTATAATTTAAGGTCTTATAGGTATACTAGTTTCTAAAAAAGTTGAGAAGATATTAATTTCTTTTATTCAAAATATCAAAAGTTTATTCTTTTACGATAATTTTACAAAAAATAAGTAAATAAAAATCATTTGTATTAAATATATTTTTTAGTAGTATAGGCTTAGAATTTTTATTTCACTAATAACAAGAGCGCGGATTTATATGCATTTATAAATTTGATTAAATTATTTTCAACATATCATCAACCAGTACAAATTTTTATTAATTGACTTTAGAAATTAGTAATATTAAGATGTCCAGGCTATAAGATTGGGGAGGATTAGGGCGTTTATCCCCCTTAAAACAAAATATATTTGTGTGCTACTACTATTATATAATCCTAAGACGAAATTGCATAAACTTGGGAATTTTTTAAATGGTTTAAATAAATTGTTCAATTGCATATAATTCCGCGCTCAATTAATAATAATAAAACAGAGACTCCCTAATAATTATTTTCTTTTATATTATAAAAAAAAATTTAAACTTATAAATCATCTTAATATGAACATTCTTTGCTTGATTCAAGTAATAAATGTATTTAATTCCATATTTATCTAAGCAAAAACATAATCACATTGTTTGACATAATAACCTGAACAGTGACTATAAAAATAAAATCATTGCAATGACAAATAGTGAGTTTAACTATAATATTTCTGAATTATTTACTTAATAACAATTAAATTAAAAGGCCACATCGTTCATGAATATATGCTATTATTCATTTTCCGTGTCAATTTTTTATTTTTTCTTATTGTATTTATAGTTTTTATGGAACAAAATCAATTTATCTATTGTTCAGAATACTTTTATTTATAACTTATCAATCCTAAATGTGAAATATATAAATTTTAATTGGTATAAATATTAATAATTGAAATTCTATTAGAGATTCTAAATTAATCAAACATTAACCATATATTAGTATAGATTTAATAAAACTTATATATGTAAGTTATATACAATGTATATAACTTACGAATAATAGTCTAGTCGAGTAGTATTAAATAATATTTATGTAATATGTGCTACTAAAAGATTTTTAATATACTGATTATGGTTTTAAGAAGCATGCTAAAAATACCTAACTGATTTGACTCTCGTTATAGAAAAAGTATTTGTTAATTATTATGATTTAGAAATTTATTCAACAAGCTTAATCTAAAAAAAAGAGTCCGCGCCTACATGAAAATAGCCCATTTGCTTTCCATTTAATAAAATTTGTTTAAGACATGTATGTATTCCATGATTAGAAATAAGATATAATTTTTTTAAACCTAACCTTATCCATTCATTTCAAAAATACAATCGTGCTAACCTATGATTACCACGTAAAAATTCCAATTTAAAGGGATGTAAGATATTTTTTTTATAATTCTTCAACTTAAGTTTGTATGAAAAAATAGACTTCAAAAACATGACGACTTATGTCAACATATATACGCATATGAGACTTCAGTATTTGCAATTTTGGAAGTACTTATCTTCAAGTGTGCTTAATTAAATTATATATGTGAACTAGTCCAAGATACAATTATTATAGAACTCAACACTTTATTATTTTCACTCTAAATGACTATGCTTATTACACGGATAACATGTTCGTTGTAATTGTGAGTTTTCACTCTTGAAAATTTTCAAAAGAATAATTGTTAAATATACGTGCATTTTTCATTTTTTCCTATCGTTAGTTCCAGATTGACGAATAGCTTTTCTATACTCGAAATAATTGTTATTATAAAAATAATTTTGTATTATATTTAATGATTAGTTTTAATCCAAATTTTATTTATTATGTTTCAGGTAAGTGAATTATAATCAATTAGATCAATTTATACTACAAAAATAGTAAGTTTTCATAAAATGTTTCTGTATTTTATTTATTTTTGCTATTACAAAAAATGAGCCAGTCTAACAATTTATAGGATAATAATTACTCATACAAAATATCTTATCCAGCAATCAATATTTTAACACCAAATGTTAGTTTACCAACTGTTAACAGACCTATATAAAATTTTAGGCTACGGTACTAGACTTAAGAACATACTTCGAAAAATTAAACAAAACGGTTCTAAAATCAGTATCATTTAAAAACCATATAAAAACTAACTTTATTTAACTAATTTTTTATGATAATTTAAATCTTAGAAACCAACAAAATAGTCAATTTAACTTTGTTGAAATATAAATGAAAAAAATAGGCAGAGTTCGTACAAGGTATATGAGTTTTATGAGAAAATCTATCGTATATATAAATATAATATTATTCTTACTTACATATTATATTAATGACTTGAGTTTTTTTATGTCATATTATACAGTGTCGGTCAAATAGGAGGTGATAATGGGGATAGATTTTCTACATTAAAATATACTTTTTAACATTTTTGTAGAATTTTTGTATATATATTATATTTTGGAAACTATATATATGATAATTTAATTTAAGAGTTATTGAGCAAAATTATTACGAACAATGATTAATTCTACAAATTTAAAATATTTTTAAGTTTTGGTTATTATTTATACTTAAATTCAACGATGTACTATTCTAATATAGTTTAATATATAAAATGGATTTTTCTATAGTAATACAAATAAAAAAGCTTTGAGGTATAGGGGCCCAGCTCTCATGATATTTATCATGATGGTTTTTCATACTCCCGCGACAATATTATTTGACCGCGACTGATATTATAGTATGCATATTGTATATAAATAACAAAACATGCTTGTCTTTTTTAAATCCTTCTTACTAAAGTTTTATTGTTTTTTAATTCTTTTACATTGTATGAAATGCACTGTACATACATTTACCTAACTATTAGATCATTCAGTTTATTCACTTATCAATATTCGCTAAAATTATAATTTCAAGGTATTAGGGTTTATCTAAGTTTTATTATTTTATAACGTATATTAAAACATAAAACTTAAATAAAGATATTTATTATTATTTTAATTGAATATCGTACAAGTTTTTCCTACAAAAATTTTATGTCGATGGAAGAAATAATAGCTTATTAAAGCAATACTCTCTTATCGTATTGCATCGTTGGACGTTTAAGACATAATTTTATTATTATTATTGTCTTGTCTAGATTAGATATACTCTAAATACAATTCTAACAAAATGTTCATATACTTCGATAAACAGAATGTGTGGTTTGTATGAAATTTATTCCCACCAGAAAAATGAAACAAACGTGTATAATAACATCTGTGTTTATTTTATTGACTCGAAACCCATTAGCTGCTGTTTCATATACTGTATGTTTAAAAAAAAAACAAATACACATAGTTAACGAAATATTTGAAATACAAGGAAGCGTTATGAATTAAAGATATATTTTATTTAGCTATTTTGGATTTGGCAAGAGACATATCTCGACCAATTGTAAAAAAATCATTGCTTTTATATCGCATTCTTTTAAAATTTTATATACTCCTTAAAATTCCATATTGTTCTGTATTACAATCTAAAATTTTTTTCAAATATATGTTACTTAAAAACTTTGCCAGAATGTGAAAATCATTTTTCTACACACCTTTATGTATCATTCGTAACTCATTAATCGATACTTCATTATGTTTAGTATGTTGTTAAAGAACAAATTTCGCATAATTTTACAATCACACGTCATTATTCCTAAATAGAATCGTTAATATACGCACATGGGTGAGAGGAACCAGTAGTCGTCATGAATTATGAAATCGACATTAGAGGAGAGTGGCGGTGGAGTTATACTCGGTGAATGAACGCAATCGAGCCTCAGTGACATTGACCGAGTTACCGGAAACAAACCGGTACGGGGATACCTCTGCGGCTATGTAGTGTTATAAGTCAGAAATTACCAATAAATTTCCTTTTTTGAATATTAACAAATTTTAGGGGGAATTTCTTTATTTAATTTTTTTTTATCTTTTATTTATTTAACCGTCTTGTATTATTACGATACATTGTATTGGTTTGTAACGGGGAACATATAGACCTGTTTATGATAACATTGATTATATTTTCGTATAATTTTTAATGTTGATTCATTTGATTTTTTTTGTGGAATGTAACATGAAATAGTTCTAAATTTTAGTATTGCCAAAATAATATTATTTTACATGTACATAGAAAATATTCTTCTTGTTGATTTATGTATGTGTGTTTCTTATAAAAATCATTTTGATATTTTTGTTTTTAAATTCAAAGTTGATTTTTACTGTGGTGTTTTTGTCATTTTTATATAACACATTTAGTCGGTTAATAATGTACAATATGGAATTAATAAAAAATTGCCAAAACCCAAAAATAAGAACACTTCATATACATTCAACCGGTCATTAACCCTTCAATGCCTCAGGTAGGTACCATCGAATTTCCCGAGGTGCATTCACAAAGAAGGCAAACAATAAAATTCGATTTTTGGTTATAATATGCCACAACCAACAAACCGACAATAACTTATTATTATTACTACAAAATTCTATCCATCTTTTAAAATCCAAATCTCGTATCTTAAAATACTTTAAGCAGTATGGTAATTTTTAATAATGGTATGCTTAATAGAAGATATATATTTTTTGAGTAAATGTCTATTTCTGGAAAATGATTTATATTTTCATGGAAAAATGATAAAAAGTTATTAAGTTGTTGTATATAAGATGATTTTATTAATATTAATAACTCGATTTCTGTTAAGATAATTATTATATTAAAAAATTAATTTTGGTATTTTTACTTTAACATATTTTTCGATTTATTAATTATTAAGTTTTTTAATTTTCATATATTGTATTTTCTAAGAGGTGTAAAATATATTCATCAAATTTAAAATTTATAATTAACTAGATAATTAATATATAATAATCCAATTGGGAAAATAACTGGTTGATAATAACATTGAGACTAGTATTTCGGAAGTTATTAATATTTTTATAATTGGGCGGGAGGAAGAGTACAGTCGGAAAATGACTAATGATAAAAATAACAACACACGTGTTTCACTATTACTATATTATGATAATAACTTCCGAAATACTAGTTGAAAAGTTGTTATCGACTTAAAATTTTCTTAATTAGATCATAATACATCTATTATTTACTATATCTATTTTATGAGCTATTTAAATATGTATGTTGTTATTTGAAAAAGTAATGTAAGATTTAAGGTATGAAAATTAAAAATTCTTAATGTTTAATAAATTTAATAAAATATTCACCTAAAAGAACTCAAAAGTATAATCCTCAATATAATTTTTATTTTTCAGTTAAGTGATTCATGACAAATAAATCATTTTATATATTAAAAGTAGAACATATTTAACTTTCATAACTTTTGTAATAGTTGACATGTTGTTGTATTTTTTTTTTAATTTATACATTTTTAGACTACGTTAAAAATTATACTTTTTACTATTGTTTTTAAAAATAAGAAAAATGAAAAAAAAAACATTTTTTTTATTTCAAAATGGCAAGATTTTAGTAATTTTCTTACAAACATTTTTAATGGGTTGATAACATTTTCAAGACAAATACTGAATTACAAGCATTCTAATACATAATGTGAGTATGGAATGCGGGAAAGATATGCAATATAAATATACACTAATACGAGCTTAATTCACCGGCATGTATGTAGTGCGGTTTGGATTACAGTTCTTGTACACTTTAAACGTCTACAAATATAAAAAAGTTTAAAAATACACAAACATGATTATTCAATCAAAAATTAAAAATTTATCAAGTAGATCTGTTCCACCTGTATATACATGATTTTAATGTATGTAATGTAATAGATGAAAAATGTTCACTAAATTAAATGTAATATTATATTAATGTGTATAATTATATAAGCAATACATTGTTCTCAGTTTTTTTATCAACCCTACATTTAGTAAATTATAATAATTAAGAAAAAAAGCTTAGATTTCAATATTTCTTTTTTATTCAGTGTAGTTTTGGTACAAATGGTTTTGTGTAGATTACTTAAATTATTTTAACTAAAGAAACTCCAAATTTTGAATATTATATTAAAAATAATTTAGTTTATTGGTTATGATACGGTCAATTAAAAAAATAATTACTCTATAAAATTGATAATTTTTTGAAAGAAAGGTTGTATAATATTTTAATATTATTATTAAGAATAATATTGATAACATAATTTAATGAAACTCTCTGAACGCTAAAGAACAGCATAGATATATAAAGCTTATAAAATAGAAAATGACAGATCGAACACAATTATGAACCAATAGTTCAGAATTCATAAACATTTTTGTATATGATTGGTAGGAGGAACTAAGTCAAAAAGACTTTAAGCGGCTTATCCCCCTAAAAGGTGCCGAAATCCCTTCAAAATTAAAAAAAATCATATGTATTTTTATATAAAAGAAATTTACGGTTGGGAAAAATCAATTTAACCATTCAGATTTTTCATAAATTTACGTCTATGACCGAGGCAGAATGATAAAAATAACATGGCTCGCACTTCTTCTCTCTATATTTAAAAATTTTTAAAACTTATATAACTATAATTAAAACTGCCGAAATATTAGATAAAATATTGTAATCGACCCATCATTTTCTATTTCATAAGCTTTAAATATCTATGCTGTCATTAAAAAAGAAATAAAATTGACATTTCTATATATTATAGTGATATGTTTTATAATTGATAGGTATAAAAGTAATTAATAACTGATAAATAATTATATAAATATATATATATATATGTAACAAAAAAAAAAATTTTGTTTACAATATTGTATCTATTTTGCGAGTAATTGTGTGAATTATGATTAACTGATCATCTTTTGATTACTTATACTATTGGATTTACTTTTAAATATAATTATATATTAATATAGAAAAATTATTTTGATCATAAACATATAAACCAAAATTCTAGATTTTCGATAAAAATCTTTAATCAAAGGTCATTTATTAAGAATAGTTGATTAAAGGGAAAGTAAGTTCTTAGATTTTCTATGCGGAAAGGTTTGACAATTTGAGAAAAATTAATATAAATTGATTTTAAAAACATGATCAGTATTGGATTTATTATAGCTAGGCTAAAAAAATATTAATATAAAAAAAAAAAAAAAAATCGTGAATAAGTCAAAAAGCATGTTCATCAATTATTGGAATCATTTAATTCCATATGAAATTTTATTTATAATAAGCTTATTTAATTTGCATATTGAACTTTACATGGAACTAAGATGTTTTTTGATGTCACAGTATGTAAAAAATAGAAAAGTTAGCTAAAAATAGTTGCACAGCAGCTGGTATTATTAAATTTATAGATAAATAGTTTTGAGACTTATTGTAACATTGATTTTGTACAACAAATAGTTAAAATTTAATTGACTATTAATTAACTTATCTATAATTTGGCTGATTGTGTTTAAGTAAAGTTGAGATTTTAAATGTCGATTTAGATATACAAAAATTGGCTGTTAATTATGAATATTTATATTTATTCGCAATGATTCTAAATTAAAACTACCATTTTATTTTTAAATATAATATATATATTGATGAAAAATACAACTTTGAAACTTCTAATTCCCAATATTATAAATATTACAAACATTATTTGAACAATCATTTTAAACGTTTGTCATAACGGACACCTTTGACATACAATATGGGAATCGGGTCTGAACTTTGATTAATAAAGTATTTATGGAGCACACATGCGCTATAAAAGTCTCGGTTTAGTAACTCACTACTAAGAACTTTTTATGTCTCGTGTGTAATAATTACGTCTACTTGCCCATCGTCTTTGTTTGTCAAGTTCGTACACGTGTTTGTCAGTAAAAAGGTGACAAACTGCAATATTTGATGATGTATATATAAATAAAGCGTACGCATACATCATACACAAATATATGTAAAGTCTACAATATTATATTCCAGTTGACAGATTGTATAAATATTCAAAAAATTACATAATTTGATCTAAAGTTTTTTATTTTGAAAACTAAATAAAACGTATTGAAATAAATTTAAATTATATTCAGTTAATTTTTATAAGATCTCATGTTAATATTTTTTTAAATTGCTAAATTGGTAATAGCCGATGATATACATTTTTTATACTAAATAAATTCGTAATCGTTTTTTATCTTAATATTATGTATATGTGATTTTGTCACATAAGATTTATTAATTCAAAGATTTCGAAAATTAGTAAAAAATGCTTTTTAACATTTACTAGTTTTACATTAATTTTTCCCTAAGTGAAGATATCATGTTAAAATGACTAAGTTTTCTGTGACACGTGCATAAGCTTGAATACATTATCTATTATAGAAAATCATAGTTATGAGAATGAAAACATACTAAAAAATATTTTTTGTTGTCTTATAGTAGTTTCCAGTAACTACTGAGCAGGAGGAATCTGAAGGTAGTCGTCAACACATACGTTTTAATTAGAATGCCTTATAATGATTCTAATTGTATATTTAACTCTTAGGGACTTAATAATTCTGTTTGTTGTACAACAAACATTTGATAAAAATAGTATTCAATTTTGCAGAGTTTTATATAATAATAAACTGTCGATATCGTATATTGTTTTATGAATATATTATTTATAAAATAATCTGTATTACTTATTATATACCTAACATAGAATGATTTTATGTGTTAAATTAGGAAAAGACTCAATTACAATTAATTAATTATCAATTTAAGTTATGATAATTATGGGGAATTCTTGACTGTATATATTTTACACATTATATTATTAACCAAACACAATAGTTTTTGATCAAATAATGCATACTATTATTTAAATATATATAATTTTTAAGAAATAATCAGTCAAGTTAAAAAATGCGCAATTTTGCGCAAGTTATCATTAATGAATTAAAAAACGTACTTAAAATGTGTGATTTCCCTGGTATAATTTGTCTTCAATGTTGTCAGTTGTTATATAGTTTATTAATTTTTTACTAAAAGTCTTGCCTTGTTGTTGCCCAATTGGATTGGTATATCTTGGGGAAATTTAAGTGCAGTGGTTTCCCGTTGCCTTCTGCACTGCTACATGGTGCTTTTTCGCCACCGAAGAAGCGCAAATATGGTCACCCATCCGTTCACCTACGGCGGTAGGCGCGACTTAATATTAGAGTTTTGTCAACAACTAGTGTGACCACCACGCCCCTGTTGTAGAGTGTGTAATTAAAATTGTAATGAAACATTGCTATTGCCCCTATTCTATCATACATACCTTAACTCACCGTGACCTTGTATCTATATTTATTGAAGTATACATTACAAAGTTGACACTATCTATGTTGGTTAACAGTTGTTTCTTATATAAATTATTGAGCGATTCGGTAACCTAACGACGCATGGCAGTAGTAAACAATTTTTTGGAAGAAATGTAAAGGTGTATTCTGAGAAATTAACTAAATTATTTAGACTACCAGACTTTACCTTTAGAAAAATAAATAATACATTTAATTAAAGAAATACAATAGAGTAAGAAAACGAAACTGTTTATTTAGTATAAAAGTTTCAAGAGTAATATGAACTATTAATAGGATTTTGAAATAATTAAAAATAATATATAACATTTTAATCCAACGATATAATACAGTTAAAAAATGTATTTCATGCTATTTTCTGTAATTAATTTTAAATTAATTCGAAAATAATAAAACTCGTAAAAATTCTAAGATATGTATGATTTTATGAGTATAATAATATTAATATACTAATTACAGCTTTCACTAATTTTGGCAGACAAACTTCAAATTGATATCTTTTTAAAATTTAATTTATAAAATAATTAATATTTAATGTCTTTCGTGTCATTAGCTAATTAACTGTGGTTTACAAAAAAAAACATTTTAACTTAAATTTAAGTACTATAATTTATACCACGTTTTTATAAATTTATCAGGGTTTTTAAAAACGTGTCTTTAAAAATACCTGTTTAAAACACACGTAAACAGTTGAAAACGTTTAAAATGTGACAACCCTGAAATTCATAACATAACTTTTGGTGTAATAATTACATGCGTGTTTCTTTCTATTATGCTCCTATAAAAATTTAAAGCAAAAATATTATTTAACCCTTATAAATAAAGAATATTTCATGATATAACTTGACCAAATTTTGTACTAGTTTAATTTAGACCATTCTTTGCCACATTCTCCACAAATGATGCAATTTTTTTTAACTAATGTATAAGTTTACCGTATTTAGATTTATGGTAGTTAAATTTTTTACCTTAATTAATCAATAGCTCATAATCCTTGTTCTAATACATCAACTTGAAAATTAACGGTAGTCAAAAGGGTTGTTTCGGCAAGTAAGCCGTCGTAATTCTTTTATATATAAATATAGGCGAGTCGTTCATTCGACCCTAACGATAAAGCTAAACTTTAGAAGAGCGTATTTCTTCTTGTTGTATAAGCTCCATCAAAAAATCAATAACGAACAAACACGTGCTTCGCGCTTTAATTTTATAGTATTACATTTGGTGTTCGGATTTCCCGGGAAAAGTAGACCTACTTGCCCTCGCTTTTATAATTCCACTTAAATGTGTACTTTTGAAGGATATTTTTTATGCGCACCTATATTATCACTCAGTGCATAGAATTTTCGATAAAATATTATTGTTTCTATTCTAAATAATGATGTCCTTTCGTCATTTTATAAATAGTGTTTACAAAATACTTATGAGATTTCCGCTTTTGATTCATCGAACTACTCGATATATTACTGTTTGTAAATTTATTTTCTATTGTTTTGATATCGAAAACGCATTTGTATAAAAACACAATTTATTGTGCCGAGAGTTCGTTGATCTAAGATAGGACCTACGGACGTCAATGAGATCTATATATTCATTGTCCGACAATAAGGTCTTCAAAAAATCCCTAAAACCGTGTGAAAATTCAGTTTTTACGGCGATTCAAAGGAGATTTACTATACATAACATTCGACCGGAGTACCTAAATGTTTCCATACGGATATCATTTTAAATGTAGAGTTTTATTGGTTTAGGGCAATCGCGTTTAAAAATGTGTAATAGAACGGTCTGTTATTATTATTTTATTACTCTATGTTAGACCGAATCCTAATTTCATGGGATCCCTTAGGTACGCGTTAGAAAATTTGTCGGTTTCAATTATCTCCGTGTAATTCATATTGATGTTTAATATTGTGTAGTTTCTAATGTTTCTAGCTACAGCTTCAGAAATTTTGTTTTTAATTTGACAGTCCATGAACATTTTGCAATAAGCTCCAAAGTTACTATCAATGACTTTCACAATTATGTTTTAAACTAACACAACTTGTTTAATTATTTTGTATAATATAACATATTTATATTATATTACACAAAGATCAGAAATACAATATTATGTAACTTTAAGTGACTATTTTATGACGTATATTTTTAATAAATAATTTGATATAGTACATTGCATTACATTTTCAATGTATTTAATTGTTTTTTTTTTTAATAATTTTATATATTGGCTCTATTTATTTAATATGTATAATAAAGCTAAAACTATGCAGCAGTTTTATAATAACTATGACAAGTCCACATTTTACGATAAATAAAATTTCAACGGTTTCCGTTGAAATAAATTCCAGTAGACACTGATCAACCAATAGTTCTTAATTGCTCTTTAAAAATAAACATAAGTACTTTATGTAGCGTCCAAAAATTTTGTTGCTGCTCAAATTCGCTAGGATCGCAAACGATGTACGTACCCTGGTTATTAATAGGTGAAGGGCAAAAGAAAACCATCGAGAAGGACGCAAAAGAGTTTTGAATTGACTGGGTAAAGCGTATTATAAAATAAAACGACAGATGAAAATTAGCTGAAAGAAAAAGCGAGAATGTATCAATATTTCATAACCATGGTAATGGGTGAGAAAATCGTTCCACAGAATATCAAGGGAAGCGGTGGTGTATGTTGACCTTGAATCTTTAAAACGTCGATATAATTGCCAGGCGCCACTCCTGTCGTTCGTCTGAACTCGTATACCCGCCTAGGGTAATATCCCCACGCCCGGCCTGCTGACCTATTTCGAGGACATTACCCTTCTCGTACGTCTCACTCATCCAGCACCCTCTTGCTTGAGTACAAACGCGTGCGGTCGGTCAAACCGCATCCCTCGAAAGAAAGCAACCCCTTTTAGTAAAGTACATAGAATGTCGTTCATATTGTATGAACGACACACTTGTGACCGGCAATTGATTGCGATGAATATGTGTAACATAGAATTTTTTGTAAATTTACCTTAAATTATAGTTTGATTAGATAAAAATAAAACAGTTATACGACTCGAATAATAAACACATATAGTGACAAATCTTATTAATTTTGAATTATATCTGTTCAAACATTTCTTATAAAACTCGCTGGGAAACGTCACAATCAGTTTTTTTACCATCCCAGTTGTGGTAATGGTTGTACTCGGATGCTATCAATTCCAACAGCGTTCATTCAAATTTTGTAAAAAAAAAAAAAAACAATAGTTGTTGCGTAGTACAAGTAAAGTTTCGTGTTATGTTCATGTTCATTCCGCATAGAATACAAATGAATTGTTGTTATAAATTAATATCAACAGCTTTTCTCGTAAACCCGCGAAGGTAAAATTCGCAATAATTGCTCATATTGTTCTAGTGCGAAATATTAAACCTAATCAGCTAAGATTCCTGAGCCATATTTTGTGGTCAAGTCACCGCAAAATGGGTTCATGCCACTCCGCTGCAAGTATCGAACAAACATAATTTATGTATTTCTTCCTACCGGGATGATATAACATTGTTTGTTGTAATAAATATGATATGGGCATTACTGTAAATAAATTGTGTTAAATATATTATAGTTGATAAGTCCTTTAGTACCGTCGTCACCGACCGCTAGTCAGGAGCGTAGCGGATAAACAATATCATTATGAAAAAGACGATCGTCACAGTTTGCATAATGTCTCGGCTACTGTTGGGTTTGAAAAATCGTCCTGTATATAACAATTTACTTATTTATTTAAACTAATGACACACATGTCACATAAAATGACAATGTTTTATAGTTTATATATAAGTAATCATGTTTTAAAATACAATTATTGATTTTGTAGTCCAACTTGAACATTTACAACTATAGTACTTATTTCAAACTAATATAATTTCAGTTGTTTCCAAAATGGGATATGCAGTAGAGTTTTCCATTCTTTAACAATTTAAAATCAAGATTTATAAAGCAAACTGTCTAAATTGTTGTACATGAGAGCACATTAACTTCTGCCTTAATTTCCTAAGAAAGTAATAAAATAAAAATAAAAAACAGAACATTAAAATCGTTATTCTAGAAAAACGTTTTTAAGATGTTTCAGTTTTGAACGGGATCCTCGTTATTACAAGACTGCTGATAAATTATTAAAAGAATTCACCACGCGTTTGTCTACATAATATAAATATATTATGCAATGCCAAAAAAAATTGAATATTTATATAATATCAATAAAATTGATTATAACAGTTTTAATAATGTTAGATGACCCTACTAGCAATAAAATGTATGATATTTTTTATATGCGAATCTAATAACATAAATTAGAATTTCATAGTAACATTTTACAAGTTCTTAACGTTTATTTTAATCTCGTGCTACAACTAGACCCGGCGTTCCTCTATTATGTATTAGTAGTAAAGAAGTTTAAATATTTTTATTCATTCTATAATTTTTATAATTTTTTTTTAATTAAATATGAGTATAAATATTAATATAGTGTATTTTTAAAAGTTTCTTAAATAATTATTAAAAATATCTCTATATGTATTAGTTATCCAATAATAATTAGATTAATAAATCCAACAAGATTAATATTTTATAATCTCGATTGGAAATTCAATTCGAAAAAAAACAAAAGTTTAAAATTTCTATTTGATTAAAATGAAAAATAGAATTAAAAAATATAATCGATTGTTAAAACTTTTTATGCCAATATTTTATATTATAATTGTATGAATGAGCGATGTGAATGCATGTATATGATAGTATTGGTTCAATAATAATTATGTTAATATTCACTGCTAACAAGTTAGATTAAAAAAAAACTGAGCAACATAGAATTCCTGTAAATTCATTTTTTTATATATGCCAATATTTATAAATAATAACAATAACATTACACGTATTATAATGGGGGCGATCTTTGAATTCATTTCGAAGAGGGCAAGAATAAATTTTCCTAATTGTTAGTAATAAATTTGCCAACTACAATATCTTAATGAGTAAAAAATATTTTAAAAATTCTAAATACTTACGACTTTAATAAAAGTTTGAAGGGATGTGGCACCCCTACTCTCCCCTATCAAATAATCTTGTTTACTTGTTTACTAACTTTTTCTATAATAAATGCCAGGCCGTCATAGCTACACATACATGAATTGCTTACAAAACAAAAAGTTATCATTAAAACTAATACAACAAAAACCTCATTTTAATTTGATAGCATTCTCTCTATATTGATATATTCTAATTCTATTTTGTAGTAACATTTCATAATAATTACGATGATAATTATCATTTGACTATCATGCATGTGATACATGTGAATTAATGCGAGTTTGTTTGTGTAATAAAAGTTGATTGTTTTTATATTTATTACCTTCGCTTTATAAGTCATATTCATTACTACTATAATAATGTCTATATTAATTATTTGTAGTGGTAGTTAAATGATTTAGGCGTGTGAGTGGATGAAACACTAATACGATAAATATATCATCGGAGCTTAAATACCTCAGAGCTTTTTTATTTATACTACTATATCAAGATGTTATTAAGGACTATAGATATACATAAATGTATTTTTTCTTATTAAATTTATTTTAAACAGTTCATTTATATTAGACTAGTATTTTGTTAAACCTCTTGACCTACTCATAAATAATAACCAAGACTTTAAAATCCTTATAAATTTTTAGGATAAATTATTTTTTATATTAATTTTGATCTATAACTTTTAAATTCAATTTACCTTATAAAACATTTCCGAAATATAAAATATATTTAAAGAGAATTCTATAAGAATGTCAAAAATTGTGTGTCAATGGAGAGAATCTATCTTCCTATCAGCTCCCATTTAACCGCCTCCGAATAGTTGTGCCTTATGGTTGCCTTTGCCGATCTCAAAGTTTTAATAAATGTGACAGTTATTCAGGAACATATTGATTTAGACTCATTTAAATTTAGAAAACGTCTGATATTATGTTTATTTATAATTTATTAAATAGACCTACTGACTGTCCTACGTCTTACGTCTTTATATTCTAGGTGTAATGATTTATTGATTATACCCAAATTTAAAATAATTATTGCTCAGTTTTTTTTCCTCGTGCTCTTAAATTAGTTAATATGGTCTCCAGTTCTCTAGATGTTTAAACGAAATATTATAACTTCTATGTTTTATTAAATTTAAAACTAATTAGTTATAATGTTAAATAAGTCTAACTAGTTTAATTTTACTATGAATATAATAAATTATAAAGAATGTCCCACCATGATTTTATAATTTATATAGTCAAATTAGTAAATCACGATGTATATAGACTTTGAATGATTTCTATTTTATTTTATTTTAATTTTTATTGACTGACATAATGTTTATTATTGTATAATAAGTCGCATTAAATGTATAATAAATAAATAATTAATTACTATTAAATAACCTATAACTAATATAGGATTATTTTTTAAACTTAATTTATAGTAAACTGTTACATTAAAATAATTTTTGCTTTTCCAGGTAAGAAATTTTTACACTAAATATGAAGATATTCAGTTAACGGTAAGCTATTAAAATATTTACCAAAAGTCTAAATTTGAGTTTTTTGTTTAAAAAATGTGTACATTATTTGATATCTTTTTGACTTAATATTTGCAAAATAGGAACGTAAAGTTAAATTTTATTATTTTGTAAATATTTTATACGTTGAAAAAAAAAGAGGTTGCTTTAAATGTAATGTAAAAATTTTATGGGGACAAAAATTCTTAATATAAATTTGTGATATTCTAATTTAAAATAGTTAATTATTAGATAATAAACTTTAAGTTTTTCAAATATAATTTGAATTAGATTACAAAATTATAAAAAAATCATAAATATTGAATATTTATTTTGTATTGCTCCGTTTTTATGGTATACACGTTATAATATGATTTTAATAACTAAAAAAGAAATAATTTATTAGTAATTCGTAGTATAAATTACTTATTTATTAGTAATTTTTCAATATTTTTATAATTTTTTATTTCAACGTTTTATTTAGATTTTTTACTCAAACTCTTGATAAATGTAAGCTTATTAATTAAAAATTTACTTCTTCTTTTTTTTATTCGCCTTTATCCCAACTACTTGGGATCAGCCACTCTTATCCTAAACTTCAATTTCAAACGATCTCCCATATCTATACACTCACCAGCCTTCTCATGTCGCATTCATTTAGTTTTATTGATATAGTTTTGTAAATATATTGTTAAAGTTCTTGTAAAAAAAATTAATTTAAATATTAAAATTTCTAAATTATTTGACGATTTTAATTCCAAAACTTCCCCTGACATTTTTATTTTTGCTATTACTTTTTTTCCAAAACATTTTTATTTTGAAACGATAGCTAGTATTTGTTCAATTATACATACCGCGTTAATATTAAGAAAAATTTTAGTGAAGATGTTTAAATTTTTCATAACATGATTGCCGTTCCCACTGTCTCCGCTAAACTATTTAATAAATCTCAAAAATTATATGTATACAATTTGATATCAATAAAACTTGTATTTTTTTGTTCTATTTATAATTCAATGTTTAAAAACTATTGTTTTCCTAAATTCTTATTTTTTATTTTGTTATGTGTTTTTGATTTATTTGCTATAACGTAATGCGAACAAATTATCATATTCCGTATTCAATAACATTATCATCTCTTTTTTAGTTTACCTCTACCTCTTCTTTCTATAACATAAATTTCCATAATAGTTCTTACAACTTCCGATTCCTTTTTACTCATTATATATCCATCTACAATTGACTCTACACCCATACTCTCTCTTATATGTCCGTTCCTTATCCTATCATCTATAAACACTACACTCATCCATATAATAATATATAATATTAATCGATATAAGCATTTTTATCTCTGCTATACTCATTATCTGCTTTATTTTCTCGTCTTAATAATAAACAATTCACCTTTAAAGTACGGAAATTGATTAAGTGGTTTATAATTTGAATAATTGGTAATTTTTTTTCTATGCTAAATATTATTTTATTTAAATATATTTTTTCAACTCTATTAGTTTTTTTTTTTGTTAAATTTGATTTTCAAAAATTGGATGTATTTCAGATAGCTTTAGTTTATAGTCTTGACTGCTTGTGACGCATATATTCAAATTAAACATAATACAAATGAAAATGCCATCACAAGTGTATGTAAATGTATTATTTATAATAATAATATATTATTATTAGTATCTTACATGTGAACACTGCCGTTGTGTCACGTTTATCAGAAGCCTGATATTGTTACAATAATTAAAACAAGATATTATAACTATACAGCTACCAAACTAATAATATATTCACATGCTCCATGGCACATTATTTGCTTACATAACAATAGTGACGCCTTTGGACCGCTTAGCACGTTAACTCGACTCCTTTAAACGAAAATCTCTGTCCAAAATTAACCTTTTGACTTGATTATTACTCTATCTATGCATGTTTTTAATTATTACCGCTGTTCTTTATTCGACATATCCCAGGAATCTTAATATATAATTTAGCAACCACACGTTTTCACCGAACTATCATTAATCAAATTCTACCTAAATGTTTTTATTAAATTGGTCGGTTTGCTTTATTAGTTTCTTGAGTGAAAATTATAAGTGTTTAATTATAATTTCAGTAATTCAAAGTAAACGAACGTTTTATAATAAACACTTGAAACTTAAATTTGGACGATTAATAATTGTCGAATAAAGGTACTTAAATAATTTTACATTATTTGTATGTATAGGTCATTTATAAAATATGCAAACCGTCTTGAAATATACCTTCTAAATTTATAAATTCTCAATACTTATAGACTTTATAAAATATTTAAGATTATTAAAAATACGTATATAAAAAATTTAAAAAAAAACTATCTAATTATATAGAATAAATTAAATAAATAAATGAATAAATATTTATTAATAAACACTTTAAATAAAATTATCGCAATTAAATAATATTCAAGCATTTTCCAAGAAATTAAAGAAAAAATAATTATAATTTTGGTTTTTATTGGACGATAGGTGGAATCAAAAAGGACTACTCGCAACTTTGGTACTCCTACAAGGCGGTTCCACATAAAAAGTAGGCTGGGTCTTTTATTGACCGCTGAGTTATACACGTGTATGTTTCTAAAGCTCAAATTTTAATCAATATTGTCTAAATATTTTTCTAAGCTATTTTCTTAAGATTTTTAAAAATTAATATGGTAGAAAAAATTACAAACCTTTGTATTATTAATAATATCCAATATATTAACAATTTACTACTAAATACACTAGACCCTATTTAGTCCTGTGGAAAAATATTTTTTTTAGTCAATAATAGCTATTTTAAAAGAAATATCATATCCTGTAATAAATATAAAGTACCTAATAAGAAAATATTATAATTTTGTTGATTTTAATATTTATTAATTAAAGAAGATTAATAGTGTCGCGATAAATCCGCACTAGGTGTATTTTTATTGAAAGAATAAGTTATTTATAGGTAAATAAAATGAAAATAAAGTGATTATATAACATAATTACATTCTATATAAAAAAAATTCATAAAATTAAAAATAATTTTTATCATTACATTTTAAAAGTTGACTAATTAACTTATATCAACTATATAATACACTTTAATAAAAATTAAAACTTCACTATAGCTATATAATAATTTTATTTTTCGTGTTATAATCTTTAAAAATTATTTAAATTCTTTAATGTATTAACTCTACTTACAGAATGTACTGAATGTAATAAACCTCAAAAATAAAAACTAATAATTTAGTGTTGATGCAACTGGAAAATTTCCAGTCAACAAATTTTCGTATAATGGGCTCAATTTGTTTGTCAAATATAAATTTGGCTATTTCTAAAATAAAATTGGATAGTTGGTTAATTTTTATTCAAAATAGACTCTTAGTTTGATCAAATTATCTGAAGCTAAATAAGTAACTTTAAAAGTGACCAATTTTATACTTAATGGTCTTTAAGTCCATTTTATAATGTTGTATATAATTAAAATTGTTATTCCGGAAAAGTTTATTACGGTAATTTTACATCACTAAATACAACATAGGTTTTATTAATTATAATTTTTAATAAATATATCTGGTGTGCAATTTCCGTAGATCTATGATTAATATCATGACTAAAATAATTATTAAAAGGTTATTTAATTTTTTGTCTAACTATTTGGTGATAAAAATGTATAACTACTACTAATTTCTCACGAGAAACAGTTTATTTTATGTGCTTCGTGTTTAACATATTTCAGAATCAAACAAAACTGGATCGATAAGTCTTTGAGAAATAGTTATTTTAACAATTTAATCGATTAATATACAGTTTATAAAGTTTTATGTGAAATGTGGTAGTAATTATATCTTTCCATATTATAATACTCGAATACTATATTAACATTTTATAACGTATGATGTTGTAAAAAATAAGCCATTAGTTATACAAATAATACAAGTCTTTTGATCTTTTTATTGATTATAAAAAGTAAAAAAATAAGTGGGGCTATTACATTTTTTTAAATGATGTCTAAATTTTAACATTATGTCCATTTTGGCTAAACGCTTTTTTAAAAGAAAGTATAAATTCAAATTAAACCGACTGATTGTTACATCGGAAAATCAAAGATTTGTAGGAACACGTCAAATATTTTAAATGGGTCCAACTGGGTCACGGCCTTCAGTCTATTAATAAAATGTGTTATCCTCTTAACATTTTTGTCGCCGTTATGGACACAAGTCAAAAATTTCCTATAACCGGAACTGATGGTTAAACATTTTACATGTTTTACGGTTCGTTAAAAATTATAATGAAGTACTGAAAACGAAAACAAGGTCGAAAAATTATAAACTGTAGGAAATGACATCACCGATGTGTTTCAAAAAATGACGTCTGATGTATTTGATGACAAATTATAGGAGGAAATGACTACCCGCCATTTCTAATAAAATTAATTATTATATTGATGCCATTAACGCCAAACAAATATTTAAAAAAAAGTATGACATAATAACACCAAAACACGTTGTATGTTAATTGGAATATGGAATATGGAATATCTCCAGATGGTATTGACCGCAACCCTACCGTAAACATAGTCTTAATCCAGTTTTAATTTTGCACTACAATGTGTATACCCACTAATCTACATTCACCAGCAGTATAGTGACTTGATCATAACACTCATCTAATTAACTGTAATGTTGTTCAAGTTTAAAAGTAATCTAAAAAATTGATATCATTATTGAAGATATAATCTATTCTTGGGAAACAATTGAAACTTGCCACGTCGGATACAGACTATGACAACTTTTTCACGCGTGTGTATAGATAATATCTTCCGCTTTAGAAACAGTCAATCAATTATTTATTTGTGCGTGATTTGTGGTATATTTAAATTACTGTTGTTAAGTGTATCTGATGGATCGTGAAAAATCACAAATTTAAAAACAATAGAATTGTCCGTCGTGAGCTGGAGTGTAATTTTTTCAAACCCTTATTTGATAGTTCATCCCCAGGACTCTATGCATCACTGTCGTCAATGTTTTTAGTGGAAGCGAGTGGGTGCTGGATTTATGCTAGAGGCAAAAAACAATTATTAATTTTTTTTTCTATATAAACGCTATTATTATGCTCACATATTATTATACTATGATGAGTAAATGTGTAGCAGAAAGCAAAAAGCAATTAGTACCGATAGAATTACAGTAGGTATTCTTCTTTTACACGCATTTTATTTCATCGTATGAACTGTAATACGTATGTTTTACTAATATTTTGTCGTTAACATTGTATTTTACCACACTACTCCTAGATAAATATTGTGCGATGTCTGTTATAGTAGATTCACATAGATGTGTAATCGTTATACTTTTATATACAGGGTCATTCCTTTACTGCACTTCACGAAATATTCTCAAAAATATAAAAACTAATCATTTTTTGAAACGATAATGATTTTTTGACTCTATAAGAAAAATTAAACTTCTAATGTTGTCCCTCGTGTTTTAAGCTATCATCGACCTTTGTAATTCAAATGACAATTCATTTTATTCAATTACCAGTAAGTTACGAGTCTTTTAAGAGAGTTTAATGGAGATGATAAAATTAGCATTTATTTATACAAGGCGCGAACGCTATAAATCGATGTGTACCTATGCTTCTATTACCGTTCATTGCTTTACCTAGAACCGATAGCGCTCATCGATTTATAGCGTTCACGCCTTGTATAAATAAATGCTTATTTGTTCATCTCCCTCAAACTTAAAAGATTTGTAATTAACTGGGAATTGAATAAAATTAAAAATATTTTCAAAACATTTTTTTTTTTTATTTATTAAACCTGATGATAAAATAAAAAATAGGGTTACCATTTGAAATAAAAATGTTGATGATAGTTTAAAGTATATGTGATGATAGTAGAAATTTATGTTTCTAATGGAGTACTCAACAAAGAATCATAATTGTTACAAAAAAAAAAAAAATAATGGTCACTCTTATATTTTCAAAAAAATTTCATGAGGCATAGTTTATATATCACCCTGTATATGTAAACACACAATATTCCGACGCCACAGAACGGGTGTGTGTCGTGTATACGCTATAAACCTTGGCATACTTAAATAGATGCGAAAAAAGTTACACGACCGTATACGCGCTCCGTCTCGGCTCACACGGCGTGCAATACTTTCACTTTTACAACGCAAACGGGACGTCGGATATTTGCACTCCACGGGCATAATCGCCACCTCCATTGCCGGCGCTAATGACGTCTGGTGTGCATTTTTTTTTAAATACTACAACTTCCAGTTACATAATCAGGACAAAAAGTGTTTGACCAGACACAAAGCGGTTTCGAACCTCGGTGTTGCATACACATATGAAATCGTCACGTGCGGCCTACACCGAATCTATATGATAACGCACGCATGGCAAGATTCTTCTATCATTGGTCTAAAAAGGTGTTGTGTTCACGTTTCGATGTCCAACGTTTGTCAACAATTGTTATAACGCCTTTGATGCTAACCTGAGAAAAAACGAACAAATTTTATTTATGTTAATTTATGCCAAAAAACGTGCCATCGACCCAAATAAACCGGAAAACGATACAAAAATGTCATAATAAACTATTAGCCAAGAATACCAAAGATAACAATTTGCCAAAATGTCCGAGAGACATTTATAGCACCATAAAATAATTAAATAGCCAATATAGTATTAACATTAATGCCAAGGATAATTTACTAAGAAAACCAAGTTAATTTTACGATTTCGCTAGATTTTTTTATACGGTACAAAAATCAATCTAATATTAATACATTATGTACCCATTGATTACAGCGACGTTTAGTCGAACTAAACACTCTGTAGGTTTTGTATAATATTCTACAACATAAATGCACAGCTGGCGTTATAGTAAGCCGCTGACACGATTTTATTCTTGTCCTCCCCCGCTCACACTCTACGTGCAATTTATTATTACATAGCACGGACTCGCCACATGTACATTGAACACGTTTATCATACAGACATACATAACGCATTACTTCATCATAATGTAGTGTATGCGATGACCGCAACCTTTATATAAGAATGTAAACATCAGGTATCAACGGCGAAGTCGTCAAAATCACATAACTTAAACGATGAGTAGTTCTTGAAATTCATAATATATAAATTTCAGGAACGATATCATTACATTAACCCGATTGAGAGAACTTTGACACGGTTTTAACTGCTTTTTAAAATTAGTTATAATCTTGAAATTTCAATGATTTTTTTTTTTTTAATTCATCTCAGGCAAACTAAGAAGCTACGATTTATGTTGCCATAAACAACTTGTGCTGGCGATAAACCGTGACGCTAACGCTACAAACGAATCACAAGGCTTTCGCAATACTTCTCGGGTGTCCTTGTAGCACCGAAAAAATGACAGGAAACGTGCAACTGCAGACAAAGAGATTAATAGAAATGCACGAACCGTTCTAAAAAACAGCGTTAACGGAGAGATTCAAATAGCCGTTAAAACGTCCAACTTAGTAATTATTTCTTAACTTCAGACGATAATAATGGTAGGGGAAAATTATAATTATTCGTTCTTTATTTCATTGCAAAAAGTAACATTATTTCAATGGTTTTTTATTTAGTTATCAATATTCCAGGGTATTAAATGAACCTAAACTTTGATATCGTCTGTTATCGGACAAGATCATAGCAACTAAAATTGTTTTAAACAATTTATTACAATTAGATCATCCGTTTCACTACGACTATCTGCAAATAATATTTAATCACGTTATGGTATGAAATGTAAACATAATGATAACATAAACTGGCCAATGAGTTGGTCAGGAATCCGGTACAAGTCACCATAATGTTCAACCTTCACTCGCTATTTCAACAGCAGCTTTGGTTTCGTCACATTATTTCTGGAATGCCCGTCTACCGCCGCCTAACTACTTATTAGTGTTGTTAGTTTTTGTTAACGTGTTAAAAATCAATGATCGTCACTGCTAAATACACGAAAATAAAATGTTCCTGATGGATTAGTAACTATCTTGAAGTAGTGCAAAATTCTCTATGAAATACCGGAGACGTTCAACAATGATAACATTTTTTGAGCGCTATAATAACATAAATCAAACAATTGGAGAAAAAAGAAAAATGACCTTGCTCACGTACTTAAAATTATAAAATATATCATGTAGTGGAATTTATAGATAAAACACGACTAGCTCGACCTAACTTTTCTAGTGGAATAGAAAAAGTGTAGTCTATAACAATAGAACTGGTCATTGGACATCATTTACTAAAAATGTAACCAAAGAAACAATGACACAGGTGCAACGACTTCTGTTGCAACGCGTGTAATGCATGTAAATTAACTGCTGAGAAATTATACTTAATAGTAAAATTACAAGGATGTCTGTGAAATTAATAAAATTAAATTGTGAATTGTCAACGACCCCTGACCTTAGTCTTGATCAACAGTTGCTGTTATACAAAGTAAAAAATATTTCTCTCATCCATTGAAAACATAAAGAAATAATTTAACTCATTTTCAAAAGAATATTAAACAATAATAATATATTATGATCATAATAATGCTGGAAATCATAATTATCTGAGAAGATGCACAATGATTTTATTCTAGTGTAATTTTCTAGCTGACCATATACTTTTATGTATATATGTATAAACAACTAATAAGGGATTCTTTAGATTTATATTTGATGTTTCAGACTTCAATAATTCAGTTGCAATAAATGGCTAAGAATCATTTTAATACACAAAAAAAAAAAAATTTTAGTATTTTTAAAATGTTTTTCATGTAAAATGAATAGTATTTAAATGGGTATAAAGTAATAGATGTCGTTTCTTAAGTTAACACGATATTTATATTATAAGACTTCACTATAAGACTCATCAACAATAGTATAAAATTTACAATAACAACAATACAATGATGGAAGTATTAAAAACACGCGTGGAGTTTCTTTCCGGTGCGACTGTGGATTATTTATTTTTTCCTACCGTTTCAGTGATGTCATAATCACGACTTCCTGGCCTCCATGGACAGAGTTTCTTAACTGCTAACTCGCGGTTGTGTCAAGGTGTACCGGTCGTCGTTTTCACTATATACTACAATTACTACTACTAGTCTTACTACTATTTACTTAACCACTACTATAGCGGCGATCGGCGAAGAAAAAAAAGGAGAGGTACACATTTTTATATGTGTGTAGAAATTATTGCAGTATATCTAATACTCAATGATGCGGTTTAGTTTTAAATGTGCTCATGAAAGTGCGGTCATTAATGTTATATTATATTGAACAGCGAATCGATGGTAGGGATGTATCAAGAGTGTTCTCTGTTGGCATAGTTGACGAGCATCAATTAGGTCGATGATTGCGCGGGCTATTATAAATGTATGGAGGGGAATAGAAGACGAAATAAACCTCCATTAAAAGACGCTAGATGATGCGATCGTTGCGGTATTTTTTCTACTTATTTATCAATTTTTATGGACCGACCGCCACAAAAAAAGAATAAATCAGAGAAATCTTTTGTACTTGCACACCATCATGATCATGGAGCCGCTAGGAAACGCGACCTAAAAAAAAAACTACAAACTTCCCGTCACGCGTGCCAAAAATACTGTAAATATGTAAAACAGGTCATTTGGCGCTATATCGTAATTTCGAGTCGAGGGAATCGCACGAGAAAGAGAAAGGAAATAGCCATAAGAGAAATAACCGCAACGCGTGCACAGCCTTTGTACACCCTCTTTCTAAAATGTTCAGCACAATGTATCGTTTTCCCTAGACGGGTTAAAAATAAAATCAGAACATAATTACAAGAAAATAAAACTACACGAGTTTTTTTAACTTCTCCGTTGACGTCGTAAAATTTTTGGCAAGGTATACACAAATTTGTTCGTCTCTATTTAATAATTGTGGTTATTTTCAAAAGTTATGGAAGCTGTTATAACTAACAGTACAACGTAATAACGTCAATACATGCGATAATATCAAAATTATATACGTTATGTTAGGTCAGTAACAGGTAAAATGAAATTATACTTAAACGATTAACAAAAAAAAAAAAAATGTCATGATATTCGTAATAAATCTCGCGGTCACGTGCTCCGTAGAGGAAGTAAGGTTACAGTAATTAGTAATGATTTTTAAATATTCAGCTAATCGTGGAAAGAAACATATTGCACATTACACAGCACACAATTAAAGACTCAAAGCTTAGCCGAGCGTTTACAATATCTATGGCGGTTTTTAATCAAAGTTAGCCGAAACTCAAGCTCCAATAAACAGATGTAGCCGTCGGCAGTATTTTAAGTGAACATTTATTATTGGGCCTGTCGTCATACTTAAAAGCCCAAGGTTTGTGCTAAATTATAGTACATTGGCCACGTGCAACACGTCATTGTAATAACTCTTTAATTTAATTCATTATTGCTGAGTTTCCCCATTACGACTCAGAATCGGGTACTTACGTTTCCTAACTTCTCTAATTATATTGGGTCATCTAATATGTGCAAATCTATACAGTTAATATGTTGACTTATTTTAGTATATAGAAATAACCTAATTATTAAGGATTAAAAAAATAAAATTTTGCATCATCTTTTTATCTGACTACTTTTATTGCTAGACGTCACAATTATCGACTAAAGAATACTATTTGATCGAATAACACCCAAACTTTTTGATATTATATATATATTGTAATGAAAACACTCGTTGAAAAAACTTTACATAATTTTATGAGGTTGGTTTTGTTTAAAAAAAATAAAAGAAACAATTCTAAATATTAGATTGGTTGGAGACTTAATGGTTTCAATCGCAAATTATATTGCTAAAACCTTACGTTTTTATGAATTGTTCGTTTTTGCTCGTTAACTAATTTTTGATAAATTATATAGACAAAAAATGCTTTTTATTGCATTGCTACGAGTGAATATTTAATTCACTAGAAAAAAGGACAAACTCAATAGTTTTATTTACAAACTTTTCTTATAAGAATAACAAAAACACACAAGATCTCACAAAATTGAAAAATATATACAGTTTTTTATTATTTTCATGGAATCAATATTAAGTAACTGAAAATCAGTGGGGCACACTTGACAAAATTACTTGTGAAATATTTCACCTATACATAGTGCTGCCAATCCTTACTGGCCTCGTGTCGCAGAAAATTATCGACCTAACCCCTCCTTGTTACATCTTCTTGATCGTTTCCAGGGTACTTGATGTCTGAATATAATAGATTCCAACGTGAGTAACGTGAACGGACGACAAAACCAATTTTTCAGAAAATAGACAAGGCGACAATAGTTGTATGTGTATGCGCACTACACATTTTCAAGTATATATTACATTTCATCGTACAAGTGTATGTATATTGTACATCTACAATATATATTGTACTTGCTATGCCGATGTGGCGAACAATGTGAAGGAGAAGGCTCACAGCGACGTCATATTATTATTATTATTGTTGTTTTTATACATATATATCAGAAAATTCAACGTCTAACACATAATGCATTGTACATTTGGTGTGTATATAATAGCTGATGTCGATGCAAAAGATCACAGAACTCGTTCAAGGCCAATATCACCTAAGCGACATGCGGCTATTTAGTATAAGTTTTTATTTTATGAGATTGTATGCTTATGTGTTATATATATATATATATATATATATATATATAATACATTGCAATTGAGATTGTAACGATTTCCTGCACGCAAAAATTATATAATCAAAAGAGATCACTCGAATGTCATTATAGTATATTTGCTGCTGTTAGCGTTATCGACAAAAATTCAAGAGAAATTTTCACATGCTTTCTTGTATTGAACAGTTTTAGGACAAAAAAGCTCTTTATAAATAAATATAAGTTTATATTATTGTTCTTGCTCTCATTTAATTATCACTTTTTTATTTATCTACTATTAATCAGTAGCATATTTAGAAATTTTGTACGGGCGGAGTCAAAATAGCTTTTAGAACATAGAGCAGTGAGGAGATTCATTCTGATTATGATTGTATGGCCATGAGGGTTCTAACCCCCTGTGGACACGTCACTGATATTATTAATGAAATATTATAATACAAAGTATTTAATTCATGAAAAACAATCATTTGAGCCAACAATGACGTGCGCTGCTAAAATTATTAGCGCATGACTATATTATCGTGCAATTAGAATCGGATCAAAATTAGTTACATTTACGAACAAAAACTATATCGATTTGTCCAACTCAATCATTTGCATACCGATTAATTGCGTACCTAATATTATGTCTTTATCGTAAATAAACGAGAAAAAACTTGTTGATTGCATATGGGGGAGGTGTTACACTTGGGAAGAAAAAGAAAGCGTTTATTTTTTATCTTCCGTCGACCAGATTTCCTTGACATGAAACCAGATTTCCAGAATCTGATTCGCACTCACGTGCAAGCACCGCCGTTGTCGCTGTATGACAACCTATTTTCGATTATGCAAAATGTGAAAAAAAAAATTAATAACTTTCGGTCGCATGTTCTTATCTGATCGATCGTATTAACATGCACTGCGTACATTGTAGTTTATTAATATCATTACTTGCCGCAAAAAACGACGTTCACAACAAAATCTATACGTCTAACTGCGCTATTTTTTCCTAATATAACACAACATGATTTCAGCCCATCTGTTCGCTTTTGCGGTACACACTCGTCGACTATGTCAGCAAATAATTACGTTAAATTTTTTTTTATATTTAATTTACTATTGTCAAAACATCTTTCACGCGATCAAAAAAATAACTTGTTTACCTCTTGGCACTATGCTCGTCGCAGACGTTTTGCAATCAATAAGAACACCGATAATGAAAGTACAATTTTTCCTTTCCACTAATAATGTCTGTGTTGTATTAAAAAATAGCTAAAATTACATGAACCGCCCCCGGTGTAGTTCGATGAAAAAAAGTGGCAACAGACACACAAAAAAAAANACACAAAAAAAAAAAAAAAAAAACACATCATGGTAAAATTAATACCTTCTCAGCTTCGCATCGAAGCTAAAAGTCCAATATAGTGTTGATTCGTTGTCCTAGTCAAAGTTATATTATTATATGCGATAACAGTGCAGTAATTGAGTACAATTATGTTTCAATTCTGTTTCTGCGTTGAATGTCTGCCAATAGTTATGGAGGTTATTAATCCGCTTTGACACACACTCATAAAAAATTAGACGGTGTTCAAACAAAGCGCTTATAAATTTGTATAGATATTATCAAAAACTCCCGTAATATTTTAGATTCATTTAAAAGAATACATATATGTGTTTAGGGGGGAAATTACATCAGTCCATTTCTGTAAATTTTTCAGTAGAGCAAAAGTTAAGTTATAAATTATTATATTTTTGGTGATAAAACAATAAATATTAAATATTTATTAACACTTAAATATTAGATAAATGAAAACATTTTTCATCAAATTGATTATTCATTACTCGACACCATTGCTAGTAAGCTATCGAATCAAAGCATAAAATTGAAAAAATGGACTTTAACCGTCTTTGCCCTGTACCTTTCGTATTATAACTATTGCGTTTTCTGTAAATATTTTTTTCTCGCGTTTTTTTATGTTAAATAGGTAAAATTCCGTTATAGTCTGTTGACATAATCAAGTGCCGTCTTATGCAACCGGGTCTCGTCGGGGTTAAAGATTTAATCTGTATACATAAATACTATTATACATAACAGAATCGGTTCGAATACTTTAGCGGCACGTTTTAACCGTACATCGTCTGTCTATACTGTGTTCTTTTTTTACAATACTGTATTATTATAACACTCTTTTTAACAATTCCGGGTCTAGCACGGCCTAGAGGTCCGGTTTTTTTTTAGTATTTTACGATTATATTTCAATGAATGGCTGTCTCTTCCAACACATATTATAATATTATTGTATGTATATGTGCTGTAATCGTCGTTATGTACCATCTATAACAATACCCGTTCGTTAAGTGCGCCGAGTGTTTTTTTATTGTCTGCAACACACGCGTAAATGAATATGAAGAAAAATAATTTTAATAACCATGTAAAATGTACACTACCTTTTAATAAGGGTCGCATTGAGGTAATTAATATTTACAAATTTTTGTATTTTTCAGGTGAGAGCTTAAAAGTCCCGTTCATTTCTCACGGTAAAGTTCACTTTATACATTTAGATTTAACACATTTCAAACCCCAGAAAAACTATGTCATTCGCATAGCATGTAGTTCGAATCGATAAATTCAACAACTGTAATTATTTTGCCTAAAGATAGGGAAGACCATCAGGGAATTGAGGTTTTCGCATTGTTATCTTAAAAACGCTTGTTGATCGGTTCAGCCGATTGCGCAGAAAGTTTTATTCTTATATTCTAAGCAATTACACAGCCTGTCAATACATAGTTCTATTAGAGCAGTTTATCTTTTGCACTATTACACGTTATTTGAAAAGAATATTGTTCAAAGGCATATTTATTTCACTATGTCACAAAATTAATTGTTGCGAATTATGAGACCGAATATTAGATAAATATTTAATATTTAACAAAACTAATTTATTGTATAAATTATTAAATATTAATAGGCGTTCATATTCCTTTAATTTTAACCATAATATACAGGGTGGCCCACCACTCACTGACAACTTAAATAACTTTTGATTCAGTTAATATTTTTAGCTGATTTTTTTTTTAAATAATAGTTATACGTTAGGTCTATAGCTATATCTCAATAATTAATTTTTTTACATTTTATTAAAAATATTAATTATTTATAAATTTTAAATAAAATGTAAAAAAAAAATCTAAGATAGCTATTTCGTAGAGTAGAATTTAAGAAAAATTTTAGTAAAAAAATATCTTATTAATATTCAATAGTAAATATTCTGTAGCGTTTTGAAGTTTGTGAAAATTTGAATTTTCATGTATTATTTTACGGTATTAAACATTGAAATACGTATTGAGAAAAGGACAGAAGAAAACGCTATCTTTTCATGATTACTGTGTATACATATGATGATAATGTGTATACATTACAAACTTGGCATTAATACCATGATAAGAAATTAGATAAGGCAATTATTACTTATCACTCTCATTCAAAAGTATATTGAAAAGATAGCGTTTTCTTCTGTCCTTTTCTCAATACGTATTTCAATGTTTAATACCGTAAAATAGTACATGAAAATTCAAATTTTCACAAACTTCAAAACGCTACAGAATATTTACTACTGAATATTAATAAGATATTTTTTTACTAAAATTTTTCTTAAATTCTACTCTACAAAATAGCTATCTTAGATTTTTTTTTTACATTTTATTTAAAATTTAAAAATAATTAATATTTTTAATAAAATGTAAAAAAATTAATTATTGAGATATAGCTATAGACCTAACGTATAACTATTATTTAAAAAAAAAATCAGCTAAAAATATTAACTGGATCAAAAGTTATTTAAGTTGTCAGTGAGTGGTGGGCCACCCTGTATATTTTTTAGTTTTTTTATGATATAGTTTTTTAAATACGTTTGACCGACTCCAAGTTGTTGGGATTAAGGTGAGGAAAAAGAATAAGTTTTGTAAATACATTGTTAAGGTTCTTGTAAAAAAAAATTAATTAAAATATTAACATTTCTAAATCATTTGACGATTTTAATTCCTAAACTTCCCCTGTTATTTTTATTTTGAAATGATAGCTAGTATTTGTTCAATTATACACACCGCGCCAATATTTAAACAATTTTAGTGAAGATGTTTAAATTTCTAATAACGTGACTGCCGTTCTCACTGTCTCCTCTAAACTGTTTAATAAATCACAAAAATTATCTGTATACAATTCTCGATATTAATAAAACTTGTATTTTTTTGTTCTATTTATAATCCCATGTTTCAAAATTATTGTTTTCTTAAATTCTTATTTTTTATTTTGTTTTTTCGGTTTTATTTGCTATAACGAAATGTGAACAAGTTCCGTCATTGTTAAATGCAAAACTACTGTATGGCATGTATATCAGTACTGTAGCAGACATTTAAATAGATACACAAACACATTTAGTCGCATCAACTAAATGTGCGTACTTTTCGGCACATCTGGTAATGGCGTGTCCCATTATTACGCTATACGTTTCTATGATCCGATTCGCCAACCTCGTGTACACGTTCCCTACCGTGATGATCTTAAAGTAATTATTATTAACATAACCAAAAAAAAAAGGGTTAAAAGAGATCTAGTTTGTTTTGTATAAGTTGTAACAACACACGAGAAGCTTTTTCTCCCTTTCTTTTTTTTTTGTGTATACAGTTAAATAGTAATTGAAGACAAACCCCTGTGACTTATATTATAGTACGCGATAATCTCCCGACTATGTGTATGAATAAAAGGGTACAAATACGTGTGCTACAATACAACGTCCGTACCTGTTAACTATACTGCAGCGAAGGAAAAACACCTTACGCCGCATAAAATTTTATTATATTATGAAAATAATCGTTGTTTGCCGGAAGAAGAAACACACCCGGTTGATAAGGCGGGGGCGGCAGGAAGAGAGACCGGTTTTTATTCCATTCCGTTCATCGTGTCTTTTAAAAAATCTATACACTGAATGATAATGAGTGCTCGGTGTACATTTAATTAGTTGTCGCGAAGTAGGGTGGCCATCGGCTACCTCCTCCTCGCTCTAGTACAATAATTCTGAGAACGACCGTAGAAATAATTGTAATGTCAATTATTGTACGCTTACAAAAAAACAAAATGAAGTCCGATATTTGCCACGCGTTTATTCAGCCGTTGTTATATTTTTGCCGCAATTAAAAACACACATAGTAGCAACACAACACGTAAAAATACAACTATATGAAATGGAGGCCTGCAAACGATTTTTTTGTATACACTTGCAAATTTATGTCTACCAGTCAACCTAATTATAAAGTATTGAAATAAGACATCAGAAAAACTTATAAAAAATCGTATCGGGAGTAGGAGAAAATTATTGTTAATACACTGAAAAGCATTAAAAAAATCATTGAAAAACTGTAATTATTCTTAATTGATAAAATTGATTTATTTATTTTAATTAATTGTGTCGAGTGGTATGGTTAACGTTGGTTGAAAAATTATTTATGTAACTGCGAACAGAGGGGTGTACAATAAAAATTCTTTTAAACAGTTGCATTGCGTGTGTACGATACCGTACGCACGATAATTTGTGACCGATGACGGTACAACACTGAGCCACGGGGGGGAAACGCGCCGGTCGCCTATGTGGTGCCTGTATGCCGACGGTTGCCCGTGGTCTGTGCTTCTCATATTCCGGCGCTGGCTCATCGACGACGGGTACCTACCGGCCGGTCGGTCATGTGTTGCAGTACACGGTGAATACTCACGTCGGGTGCTCGAAGCGAACGTAGTAGTTGTTGAATTTTTTTTTATACGTTTTATACTAGTTTTCGACAACGAATTATTATTATTTTTTTAATCGGAAATTTTTACACGGAATGTTAAAAATTTCATTTTAAGAATTTTACACGTTTATAAATGATTAATGTTAGTCCATCAATTTTATGACGAATTTGTGACACCGAACAACAGTGATTAGCGCTCGTCTGCGATTTTTCTGCACGCCGAATATTATATACTTTGGATACTATTTTTGTTTTGTTTTTGCGGACTTGTTTATTTTGATTTAAAAACCGTACCGTATTATCGATACTGATCACGATGATCAGTGAAATCGAGCCGAAACCGTTGGACTTGCGGGTGAAATGTGAGGCCACGGACGAGGCGACCAATTCTGAGTCGGACGACGCCGAAGACATCAAGCCCATCTACAAGGGTTACAAAAAATGCATTATCAAGCAGTTCCGTAAGTCGATAATTTTTATTGAGTTTGTACCGCCGAATATTGTCATTTCTGTCGGATATTGAGTCTCTATACCTGTTACCCCTACGCCGGTCTCTCCTGCTGCAGTCCCGATGAGATGCTTACATTTAATAATATGATAAAAGGATGAAAACGCAAAATTCTTCCTTTTGTAGGGAGAAAGGCGAACCTGTTAAAGTGGGTCAATCGTGCGCGCACCCTCTTCGGGTTTTTGTGCAAAATCATTTCCTTCACATCTGCTTCTTTCTTCTTTTGTACATTATTTTCTTTCTCTCGAACTCTAGTGCATTTATACATTTTTTTTTTTACCAAAAACACCTTTTTTTGGTATAAACCCATCGTCACCGCTATCATCCGTTCTATTTTACCCCATCATCGCCATTTAAGGGTTCTCACATAGATTACGTATTTTCTTTATTTGTTGTGTACTCCTTATTGACTGGTTTGCCTCCTCCAAGTGTTTTCGCACCGATTATATTCTTTAGTGTTGTTGGACCCACGCCAGCAAAATTTTATTATTAAATTATGAAAAACCAATAATACAACGACAAATTTCTGAGGTCAACGATGATGTTTTTTTTAACATTAAAATATGCGTCACGAGAGCGATGTATAAAATTATTCAAATAAAATTCGAGTTAAATGTATAATCGAAATTCTATACTTTTTTTAATTTTTATTATATGAATGATATAATAATAATAATTGTATCATATTCGTTTAGTGTAATTAAAAAGCGGCGTGGACTATGCCCAAATACATTTATTGTAATTTGATTTGACCCATTTTGTATGTAAATCGTAAATCGGTAGCTAATAAATGCGGCCATCATTATAATAATAGTACAAAAATCATTTCCGTCTAGAAGACCCGCTGCAGTCGTCCCGAAATAGTGAAAGTACGCTGTGACGGCAATGGATAGGCACATGATGTATTATACGATATAGCGTTGCTAGGTGCGCGCAGTAGAGGAGGCAGTAGCGACGACGGGTGGAGAGAAATCGCTGTGGCTGCGGCCTTGAACAGGCAGGCGGGAGGCGAGCGAGAAAGTTCACGGCCAGTGCGTCCGACCAGGCGTCTTCGTGTCCGTCCAGGAAGTGATCAATCGCCCGGAAATAGGTCATGAGCGCCCTCTTGGTTTTTTTTTTTATTATAAAATACACACGTACACGTCCGTCTCGGTGTTACGATTTTCTTTTTGATATTATTTTCTCCTTATGACTTATTCGACCGTCGTTAAAAAGAGCCGTGCGATTTCCGGTAAACAAAAAAACTACTGTCGAATTCAACCGGACAATAATGAAACATGTAATTTCATATGCGACTTTAACACGCCTCTTAATTTTGTATTACTTCATTTCCTACTAGCCCCCTCTCCCCATAATTACGTACAATAGTACGTTTTAAATAATAATACCAAACATTATTACAATCAAGTACATTGAATTTTACGTTCTTTCGCTTTAACAAATAATGTTTTCCACTCAATGAACTTTTCAAGTTGTTTTTCGCCATTGCCGGTATCAAGTTACACTATCAGTTACGATTCATAACCATGAAAACAATATAATGACGTTTGTGTAGTGCAAGTTCAAACACTAAACCCGTGGAAAATACCATAAGCTATAGGAGTAATAAGTGTATTAATAACTAATAAAGTTATTCTGTCTGGTTGTTTTGCGCAAAGACTGATTTCAAAGGGCTTCGGTTTAAGGAGCTTACAGTGTGAACCGATACGGTGGCGGAGGGGAACAGGATGGAAGGCCGTACAACGACCGAGACCTTTTCGGCAGAGCTGAACGGCTGCGCTCAAAGCAGTACGCCGAACGTGTACGACTCGTGGCAAACGTAAAAGTGCCACCCATTTGCTGTTCTCGCTAAGACGGCGGCGAAGGTAGCGCCCGCTAGGCGCCCGTTCCGCACAGTCTATCGCCGGCCACCACCCCCAACCGCCTTTATTATTACACATGTATTAAGATCGATCAGCCAAGCTCTTCTATTTCCAACCGAGTTTTTAACAAAGAAAACGTAGAATAATAGGATGTGATAAGCCATGTCTAACTAATTTTTCGGTGTCGATGTTACGCTTTTCTTTATAGAGTTAACTAGAACAAGTTTGTTAAATTGTTCATTGTTTTTCTACCGTATGATCATTGTTTTTCGACTGAATGTCAACAAGCGGTTTTGGTTATTTGTATTAAAAACCGCTAGTTATAAAATAAGACGTACGTGTGAATGTAGTTACCGATTACTGGAAATTTCTCACAGGCACCGGTTGAATATAATTTGGGTAGACGGCAGGGTTGAAGTGCTGCACGCGCTGCCGGTAAAGTCAGCTGTGTATCGATTGCCGGCCGGCGTAAAAGCGAACGTGCGGCCCACCTACCACCGTCGGCCTTGCAACTCTTGGATCAGTGACAGGCGGTTACAAGGGGTGACGCGAGCACAACCACCATCTTTCCGGCGGGTTGTTTGACCCGTTGATATAGGACGAGGGCGGCGTGTAGCCTTGAGACTAGCGTCTGCCGCCGCGTCGCCCGCACTTTACTTCACCTCCCGTTTATCCTACACCCACACATCAGTTGGTGAAAGTCTCTCCGGGCTATCGCACCTCGCTTGCTCGCACACACACACCATATCATAAACACACACATACGCATGATGGCTGTGTAAGTATTGCAAAACGCGCGTGCTGTGACCTTTCGGAGAAATACACTCATATATAATATATAAGAGTGTATTTCTTGTTATACATATTTATGCGTAGAGAGAGAGAGAGATAGATGTATATAAAGCATATACATGCGGTGCTGGACGTGTCTATCCATAAGTTAAAGCTTTAATGACCAGCAGTAAATACAAAACCAAAATTTTGTTAGCGCCGAGGCGGAATCGAATACAACCGTATAATCGACAGACATTCTTATATAACGACAGCAATAAAAAGAAAAAAAAATCGTATTAAAACAACTTTGTGCGGCGTACTTGGTAAATCAAATGTAATGAAATTGATGTAAATCGTGAACCAGCGGCGTGTCACAACGTCTCACACAAAAATCGATCTGCGAGTTTCGACCATTTGTTATATAACTAGGTCTCGACATATTTTATTTTTTGTTGTCTACTAAAAACGCAAATTGAAAAACAATTGGGTTAGTTAAATTCTACGGTATACAGTCAAAACTTTATGCGCTTTTTTTCTTTCTCTTTGAATGATTGCATAATAACAGTGCGATTGATCGTAAACACGATATCCTTTTTTTCCACCCGACCGTTTGAGGGCTATTTTGTAGAACGTGTAAATAGTACCGATATAACTATCATATTAGAACCACATCTTTGGGTTATCCTTTTTAACTTCAAGGCCGCCGCATCGCCTCCGACGTTGTTAAGATAAATTTTATTACTCTCCGGGGACATTTAACCGCAAAGGCCTGTAAATATATAGGTCACTATATTAGGCCGACACGCGGCGGGTGACAATAATAATTGATCACATCCCTTTTTTCCCTTATTCCTTTACACATAAGAATCTTATCATCAAATACTCGTTTGTTCCGGATAATTTAACGGTGCATTATACTAGTTAACAGTCTGCTCTATACATATTCCTTAATATTGGAATAAACACTTACACCGTGATACTATTCTAACCCTTTTCAATCTTCTTGTCCATTGTACCAGTGCTCGTGACCTGATTCCCTCGACGACAACAGTTGGTCACGGTTTTTTTATACTTATTTTTTTTTCGGTCGTCTAAGGGTTTGACCTAGTTTTTTTTACGATAGTGTCAGTAATAACGACGTTACACCCGCACGTTTATTTTCAGTGAAGACTTCCCGTCACATTGTTTACCCGATGCCAAAATACGCTGACCCGATTATAATCCTTAAAAAATATGTATACATATTTCCTCCCGCCTACGACTCAGTGCCCTGGCATAGTTTTTTTATTCTATCCGTAACAGATCCGCTGCATGCGTCCCTTCTTCTTAATATTAATAGTAATGTTCATTCGACGCTCTGGGAAACAATGGGCCCAAGGCTACACAAATATGTATAATACCAAGCCGTTGTTTATCTATAATAATATCTTTCGCTTATAGTTCAGTACACCGAAAACTTGTACAAATGGCAATGGCCGCAATAATTTAATTTTTTACAACCGTGATGTAACGTGTAATGTAAAGAACAGCCAATGCCACGACTAAGCTGTATTGGCATTGTCTTTGAATCGTTTATTATAGAAAATTGTTATCACTTATTAGTATGACTGATTGTTGTCTGCCGTTCGAGTTACGGCCAAATTTGCGACGCCCACGCAGTAGTCAGTAAAATAAAATGTGTGCCAGTAGAGTACATAAATTTGGCGAAACGCATTACTAAAAACAACGTGAATGGGTATGATAATGTTGTTATATGCACGAAGTGTATAAAGAAAGAAAAACAATATTGAAAGTGGATTCGTTTTCTAACGACCGCCGCGCCGTACCGGAACAAACACTGGAGGAATTCGCGGTCGCCGTCACTTTCTTCGTTCCGGTTTCCGCCAACGATAATGAAAACAAAACCTACCGGCAAAACGGTTTCCATATACATACGCGTGTATACATATCCATATGTTAACCTGCCCGACTGTTTAGTATGCCAGTGCACATGCATCATCATAATAATATTGTGTGGTTCCACCACACAGCCCTCTTTGTTTTTAAGCCTAGGGTCAGATATGTTTGGTACACACTCAATTATAATAAACCCTTCTGGAGGTAGGCCCATTGGTGTGTATACATAATCAAACTTACAGACAAGCGGTTTACTACACAGTGTATACCTGTTAGTATACCTGTTTGCGGGGGAAAAGAATTATATGCATTACTTTGTACTACACACTGTAGATATCTTGATGATGTTTTATTATAATAGTTGGGAAGCAGGTGAAAAAGTGGGTCAAGGAGATGATGTGGCAACTGCGCGCACCTCAACCCACTTTCCCTTCCGGTGTCGTATCTGACGCCGGTCAATGGTTATGATTGCTTCGCTGCCTCCTCGGCGATTCGCTTTCGTTCGCACAGAATTGACAGTGAACGTTTATAACTTATAAATCCAAAGCAATATATTAATTAATGACGATGTATGCATCCTTGGTATTCAAATTAAAATTAATGACATAATGATGTTTCTGTGTTGCAGGTAATGAAAAGGACGAAAACATCGACTTCCTAGATCACCTCCGGATACCGGGCGGAACAGCTGTAGGAAATCCATCCGCAGCGGCCGACCACATGCCGCCCAGGCAACAGTTGTCGTTTGCTTTGCCCCACAGTTTTCATCATCACGCCGGTGAGTATACGCAAATTATTTGTAATGTTATATTTACTGTCTAAAAAATGACAAGGGACACAATTGCCCCGCGGTGACCCAATTGTTTAAAAAATAATCGAATGCGATAGTTATTAATCTGGACAATTGTGCGGGCCGTGTTTTTATTTCTTCTCCTCCGTTCCAAAAACAGTGACTTTCTATTGTTTACTCCGATCGTCGACATTTTTCCGTCCGAGACCGGAAGAACCGGCCGTACATCATTCGAAAGTAACTTGTAATTTCACTATTCGGAAGTCAACGTCTAATTAATGTGTGTACCCTCTCGTTATATTAGTTTACTCGTAAGAACTTCACCTATTCGTTCAAGAGCTTATTGGAGATGCGTTACACACATTTAAAGACTTATATACCTTTGCTCAAGTATGAGTAGGATCTACAAGTGGATATTTTTTTTTTGAAAAGTAGACGCTACCGCGTTTTTACTAAAAATTATGTTTGTCTTTTATTTTATTGGTGTAACCGTTCAAAAATACAACGTTACGGAATTATCCCCTTTGTACATATACGTATAATGTAGGTATACATATTTATTCTCATCCGCTAGATTGATTAAAAAATCGTTTCTTTTTTTTTATGATTATTCACACACTTTGGTAACGGCGATATAGGCGTTTTTACAATAAGAAATTCAGCCAGTGGTCATTCCTTATGGGAATCGTCGGTTACGATAGACAGTGGTCAAACCCGTTCGACTGCTGGACGATGGTCAGTATCGATGAGGGATATAATGGTAATAACTATTTTTTCCCTTCCGCCGCCTCTACCACCCCTATGGTCATAGCCGCCGTTTTTTGGTACACGATGTGCACATCACTAGCAACAAGAGGGTATATACAAGCGCATTATAACGTCAATACAACCGGTATACGTTCACCACACTATAGACATACCGGTTTTTCTCCCTGTCGGCAAGTATATAATTCCGCGAATATTTTTAATCAGACCCATATAGTCCAAGACATAATCTTAGTAATAAATTTGAATCTCAAAACTAGATACCTACTACCGAATGTAAATGAACTTTATTGTTGCAACTTCATTCAACTGTTTCTTTTTAGTTGATTGGTTTTAATTAGTTTTAAATTTTACCGAGATGTCACAGAAAACACTCCAATTTAATGTTTTGAATTGTACTCGTATTAATAAATAAAAATTTAGATAATAATTACTGATAATTATATTTTTTAATACAACTTGTAGTTTTAAAGTTGTAAAAATCGTATAGTTTTTTTTTATTGTAAAAGCCTCTTAATACCGAACATAAATGCTTGATTTCTTATTTACGTTAGTAAGTAACGTCTTTTGCAAACTTCTTCAGTCCGGTTACATCGACCCGTATTAGCGGTCAGTTTGGAACGACCTTTGACGTAACGGATATACGAAATTATTATTATTGTGTACTACACAAGGTCCAATCATCGAAATTTTATTTACTACATAAGCTGTTCAGCTGGGTCCAATAAGCGTCACCAGTCGTATAAGGTCTATGGGAAAGGTCAACGGTTCCCTTCTAGTAGTTGTGACCGATGGTCAGTTCGCTTGACCATCATGCCGTTGCCGCCGCCACTACCACCGTCGATAACCATTGCCGTCACCGTGGTCGTTGAATCTCGCCAAAACAGGTTCCCGTTATTATTGTGCATCCCTTCGATTGATACAACCTGTGCACATAACGATATTATATTATAACGATCAAACGACCTCGGGGTACGTTCCTATTATAATCACAAAAACACACGATTTGTTCAAGGCGAATCGCGGACGTTAAAACGTGTTAAAAAAAGCTGTTTTCAAATTGTTATTAATCAAATTGTGTCATTGTCATTCGTCCATGTGTGTACCCGTTTGTCACCTAAAACAATGTGTATCCTCGTCAATACTTATTCGAGACGTTGAAATTAAAAACTAGCTTTCGAAATTTATTTCTGCATGGAATCCCGTGTTGTATGTTCTAAAAAAAGATATTCAATTAGTAGAAAGACTTTTAGAAAACTTATATAGCCGAAGCCATTAAAAGATGTGAATGAGATTGTGTGGGTGAACCCCGGGACTGATTTCCGGCATCGACTTATTTGCATATGCGAAACGCCATGTGTAATATTTATTTAAATTATACAACAGAAAAAATGGCGCTACATTTACTTATACTTCATTCGGTCAATGAATACCTCGTGTAATAATTACAGTCCATTTAAGGTGTGCAAATACTATTATAAACCGCGATGTGCTCTGGCGGAGAGCACTGCCGTCCATGACGTAACCTGCAGCGAACGATGATTATTATTTTTCGCTTTTTTACAAATCACATTTATTAAATCACTTTTTCTCATTTTCTTTTTAGGTCATGTTTATTCGGTTTCGAACGTTTTGTTTACGCCGGGCGTTTCCTGTGCGCAATTTCTTGCGGTTTTGGCAATTTTCACTGCGCTACACACACACACAATATGAAAACAATATATCAGATGCTCTCTAACGTGTATAGCATGACCGAAGATAATAATAATAAAACCACTCGTTGGCATATCCCCGGTACATATTATTGTTTAATAATCTTTATAAATATGTGTGATGTATTGAATTTCTGATACTATGAAATCGGAAAATTATTATTACCATTATTTTGGAAACATCTGTGCCCGCGCGCGCCAGAAGAGTTTTACTTATTGTCCGGTTGTTTTCGCACTAGGTACTTAATATAACCCCATCGGTTGTAAATACGGGCGGCTCGTGCTCCGTTCCTATTATACGCGTGACACGAACACACCATGCGTAATCCTTTCTATGTGCGTTCTGATGATGAAATTGCGCAAAAACCGGTGACACGCGCGACCATCGGGTTTCCACAAAAGTGTCAAAAAATAAAACCCTTTTCGATACTAAATAATTGCGTCAACCCTTTAGAAAGGGTGAAAATGTCCAAAAAGGGGTCCGAAGACAGGTGTGAGTGTTTTTCACATTCAGCTGCGATGCTGTCGAAGGGTTTTATTATTGTTATTATTGCACAACAACCGCTTTGGGGGCAAATACGGGAGAAGAAAGATACGCAAACGGCAGACCATATGTAGGGTTCTCAGGAGACAATAGAAACCGAAAAGAGAAACGGTTCCTCCTAGTACACCCTTTTTGGGTTAGAATTCCGCGTTTTTCGCACAAAAAAAAATATCGTCGAATACAAAAAAATGTTAATGCCTTTCCGTGAAAAAATAAATAAAAGAGTTACGTGCTCAGTTTATCAGCTGCCACGTATCGCAATCACCTTTATTTAATATTATTGGCTTTATTCCCTTTTCATTTTTTTTTGCAGTTTTGTAATAATCCCAAGGATTACGCCTTTCTACACTTTGTATCTGTTCAAAATTGTCTCTGGGGGCCCAAAACGGTTATTTGGCGTTCACGATTATTTTTATTTTTTTTGCTCTTTTCCGGAATGCCGGCACCGGTGGTGCGTTTTAATTTATAAATAGCTAAAGCCGTCGAACCGACGTGGTGCGGAGACGGCAGAGAGAAACTCCCAAGGTCTTGGGGTCAGTGAATTTACGCTTGCCGAACCGGTTTTGCCTTCAGACTCCTTCGTCGGCTGTGACTGTGGTGGTGGCGAACAAGCAGAAGGAGAAGAAGAAGAAGAAGAAGAAGAAGAAGAAGAGGCGTCGTTGTCTGCCTTCTTCCTGCTTTTGTTCATAACGGTCGGCCCCCGTGTGTTATGTACTTCACACACATACGCGCCAAACGATTTTTCCTATGCTGCCTAATTATCAACGGTATTTGTCCTTCCGCCATAATATTGTAAGTGCCGATGGTCGTCAAGGTTTTTTTCTTAGTACCTACATTATGTCTATGGATAACGTTAAAGCAATAATAATGTGACGGCAATAAATAATAATAATCACCCCTCGACACACAGCAATAAAAAAACATTAATAGAGGGACAGTCCGTTGTGTTCTGGTCACATCGTCCGATGACTAATGACCACGTCAACGCTGGGCTACTGTCATCATAACCCAATGCCGCCGTCTCCGACGTGCTTGATATACGTCTTACGGGCTGTTTGATTTACACCTGTAGAAATCATATTTGCATCAGAATAGTTTGTCTGGGGAACAAGTCGTGGAAACGATACCCGTTGACCGTTGTCCATCGGACAATCCGGTCGTCAATCTGCTTCGCCGGTGATTAATCATTGCCGTAAAGGATCAACCCGTTCCCGGAATTAACGGCCGTTCGAGTCATCGCGTACGTGGTAGTTATTCTCACGAAGTCTATGCAACGGTCTTGTAAATTCCAGCGCGAAAAAATAATATTTACATGAAAACCAATGACAGAGGTTGTTCACACTCAAACAAATGACATGCAGTCAAGATTTAACTCTAAACAAAATATTTTGTTTTGTAATTAATTTGATTGTTTACCCGAGAAACCTTCCTCAGCAAAAAAAAAACTTCTGATTGCATTGAGCATTCTAATTTCACTCGAATCGATTCTCGGTATAACTCAATGACGTAGTAACAGTACAGTATAAGTACAATAGTATAATAAATACATATTTATAGATAATTAATTGCTAATCGATTAAAAATGAAAAAAACACTCAAATTCTAAGTTAAGTGCGTAGAATAAAACAAATTTATCTCTTACTTTTAAAATTCAAGCATAATTATTACATTAATAATGAAAGTTAATGAAATATTTTCTAGTTTAAGAATACTAAAAACATAGATTTTTTTTATACATTTTTAACACCGCAAACTTTGTTAATAAGTACACTTGATGAGCTTTAACGCTTTGGCTTGCCAAGTGCAACAATAATTTATTAGAACGGCGATCGTCTCTCGTCACATGATTTTTCTGTATAATGATTATAAAAATATAATGAATTTCTTGTGTCTGTAACACAGCCATGCCCCTCGTTCACAACGTGGGTTTTTGTGTTGAACATGTTTTGCATATTGTTCTTAACTGCTATTATTTTGTATCTTAAAACTAAAATTACATAATATATTTTTTTCAGGTTCTTTACCACCAAGCCCCGCAGACTCCGGTGTGTCCGATGTGGATAGTAGTAGCAGCGGACATACATCCACTGACACTGAGCTCAGGGCCCGGCTTCAACCACACCAGTATCACCATCAAGGTCAGACTGCATTGCTGTTATTATAAACTTTTCTTCCTGTATTTTCTCTGATCTCCTTAATCTTCCATTTAAACCGGTTTGCCGCGTTTTTATTTTTTACAGACATGCTATTCATCGTTCTACAGATGTTGGATTTCCAACATATTGTATTCCCTGTAATTTCACTATATTTTCACGCTATCTTGTCAAACCAATACATAAACTTTTATATCTATTTAAATCCGCTATCGAAGTTATTAATGGTCGTTTGTGAAATTTTTTGTTTTCAGTATCTTCTTGTGGCCGCCGTACCAGTCCAGATCCGCCAACCAACTTAGCACAACAATGTCACCAACAACAACAGCAACAAGATTTGTTCTCCAGAATTTATGGAGCACCATCGTCGGGAGTTTATCATCCAAACCCTGCGCCTTCTTCATCACCATCCAAACATCCACTCTTTATGCGGCAACCCAACCGTAAGTATTTAATTTGCAGCAATAATCATGACAACACATTTTTGCTGCCGTCATACGACTTAGTAACAACATAATATAAAAATTACATTTAATAGGAAAACTTATATTACGCGAAAATAAAAGGAAGTGAGTTGTGACCTTCATTATTTTATCGTTAAAGCGATTTAATTCTTTGAACGATTATTATTTGCATATGCACAATGCCACCAACAGGAAATGTAAGCATTTCATTTATAAATTCGATACGTTAAGTATATTTTGGACGCACGAGAGTACGGTAATTGGTTACTGAGAGATGGCAGGACGTTAGGGGTCGTGCGGTTGGTCAGTAATAATCGTTTTGGCTCAACGCTCGGCGAGTGTGCAGTTGTAGTCTCAATGAACTTTACAGTGTGCATTTCAAAAGCGTAACGGAAGAACAATATCGTTTCCATCGTTGACTTGAATTTATACACTGCAATAACTTACATCTACAAATGTGTGTGCAAAGAAAAATTGGTTGATAGTCGTGATGAAAACGAGTTTGCCAGTGTTACCAACGATAAATCGTGATGAATTTTTTCGTTCTAATATTATCATGAGCATAATAACAAGATATATAAAGTGTTATTATGTTAGATATATTTTTTTCCAAACGTCACTGCGGAAAGGGAGACTTGATACGGTCACGTGACAGTTTTCTGCATCTAACCGCAATCGAGATAGGAATATTGAGCGAGAGAGAGAGAGCAATGACATACTAACACTTCAAGGTTAACTCTCACTCGACCAGCAAATAAAAAACCTAGTCTGTTTGATTATTATCTTTTTTGTGTATTATTTCGCAGTTGTTGAGCGTGCGACCTTTAAAAGTGTAAGAGCGATATGAGCTAACCATTAAAGATTAGTAGTATAGCGATAATCAATAATTATTATTAGAAAACTATTTGATTACAAAACATTATGTTTTTATCGGACTATCGGATATTGCATGAGGAGGACAGTTGAGGTAAAGATTATCATTGGCTTCGACTGTTGCACTTTAATTATAAGAGTGAATGTGTTTTTTAATGGTTCGTGCTCTTGAAAAACAATTTTGAGTGTTGGTACGGCCAGGAAGTGTATTTTTAAGGGCAAAAGGTTAGAAAAAGACGCAGTTGGTAAACGGTTGTCGGCCAAGGCGGCGCTGATAAACCGAATCGCTCAGATAAGACAGTGTTAAACCGATAACGCGGCGATTAACAAAAAGCAGTATTGAAATAATGAAAAACGTGCATAATAATAATATCGAGCCGCGCGCCACCGTTCGAATTTTTTGCCAAAAGAATCGCATAACGTTTGTCGGTTGCGCAACCGTCGACAGCGCCGTGTATTGTTCGGTCGGCCCGTCACGTGTACGCCTCGCTCACTGGTCATGTCCTGAAGGTCGGATGGGTTGTAAGGAGACAAGACTCTCGACGATAATATATTTAAAACGTATACACTCTTACATTGGCAAATTCCGTTCCATCAGATTACCATTGACGTTTCCTCGCCCATCACCACTTCCGCGTACAAATATCGTTATTTTTTTTTTTTTGGTATAGATGATTTTTTTTATTACTCCCACTCGTTTTTTATTTACATCTGTGCGGTAACAAAACTATTGTTGATTTTTTATTTTTCTATGTTATCATTTGAAATAATCATGAACAGTGTTCACTTGGTTGGTTTTGTAATTAATTGTACGAAACCTTTGAAAAATAAATTTTAAGGAAAAAAAAAAATGCCATGGCGTACGAAATAAAAGGTTGCGGTAGCTGAGAAGGAGGAAAGTACGTGACTGTTATACACCTGTAAGGTATCTTACGATACGATAAAACTATAGTGACATCTTTAACCTTCTTAAACTCATTAATTGGCTCAATCGATACAATAACATTGTATACGAAAATTTCTTTGTGGACCATACGCACATACCTTAAAATTACACAAAAAGCATTACTTGCATTATTACAGTGCTGTATATTTAAGCTATTGTGATTGTAATATAATAAGCTTACAAACGTTTATCAAGTTTGTTACTATAACCGTAGTGATTTAATGTCAAAGTTAATTTTTTTTTTATTTCCGCATACATTTATTTAGCAAAACTAGTGCTGTTAGTTGACTCGACATGAATGTATAAAACGCCCGCGCTTAAAATAGATTTCAGTTCAGATATAGTTCGAAAATGGTAGCGGTAAAATGAGGAAACATTTTTTTTTAAAATTTATATACTATTAAGTTCAAGTTCTTGTAATATGATAATTTTTACTGTCATCATGTTTAAATTAATTAATTTATTATTGAATTACTCGCAATGTAATAATAATTTATGATAAAAAATTTGGAAACAAGTTAAAGCTAAAAGACTTAAAAAAAGATTCAATTGTTAATATTACTCATTTTTCTCAATGATAAATTAAAAACTGTTCTGACACTTTGTGATATCGTTTTCCTAATCTCTACATGCAAGCATGTTATTAAAATAGCCTACTTTTGACGTTGGCGGCGCTCGCTAATATCTATATAATATATAGGAGGATTTTTAAAAATGAATCTCAATTTAATATTAAACCAGTATCAAATTACACATTAGTTTTAACTTGAAATTACCTTTATACCAAAACGACGGAAACAGCTAGTTTTATGAACTTATAAAGACGTAATACATATTAGTTAGCAAAAAATTAAGGAGTTTCGAGTATTTATATTAAAAGCCATGTGTTGTTTTTTAGATAATATTACTTAATTTTACTTTTATGTAAACAAATTTTTTATTAAAATACTTATCAGGTATGACAACAATGATATGTAAAGTATCATAATTACTAATGTATTTTTAAAGACATGGTTATAATTCAAAATTGAATTTTTCTAGATCCTTATGGTGGTGTCGCTGGTTACCCTTCGGCTAATGGTTACGGTTCAGTGAGCCCAACCGCTGCTGGCCATTTTGCCATGCCACCTTGTCCGTCAGCTACAGCTCGGGGTTCTGTCATACAGGGGGCGACGGTCAACTGTTATCAGCCAAATGCAGCTAACCTTAATGACCTTTATTACATGGACTTTGGGGCGCCAACAACTGGTGCGGCAGCCGCAGCTGCAGCAGCGGCAGCTATGTACCACCAAAAAGCAAAAAAGAAAGCTAAGAAACAGTACGTCCAGAGGTCGAATGGACTAAGTCCTTTGCCTTGTAGTAATGGTGTACCTCAATCGACATGTCCACCAATAGGTACTGGTCCAAAAAGGAAAAGCCGTGAAGGTAAATAATTGTTAAAACAGGGCGTGATAAACATTGTCAGTTTATATGGATTTAAAATTCATTATAACAATACTTTTAACGTTTATAGGTTCAACTACTTATCTTTGGGAGTTCCTGTTGAAATTACTACAAAATTCGGATTATTGTCCGAGATTCATCAAATGGCTAAACAGAGAAAAAGGTGTTTTTAAGTTGGTCGACTCTAAGGCAGTATCAAAATTGTGGGGTGAACATAAAAACAAACCCGACATGAATTATGAAACAATGGGACGAGCACTTAGGTACATTTTTTTACCAACTTAAATTATTAATTTACATTTTTATAAAAACGTGACACCATTTGATTTTTGATAAATAAATAGAAAAGTTCAAAAAATACCCATTTTTTTTATTTATTATGATTTTGATATAGATCTTGAATTTATTTAATAATGTTTATTTTTTTTTTTAAATATAAAGGTATTACTATCAGAGAGGTATTCTGGCTAAAGTTGATGGCCAAAGATTGGTATACCAATTTGTGGACGTTCCTAAAGACATCATCGAAATCGATTGTTCAGGAGCTTAATATAATAAAGTTATGAAACTATTAGATGTTTATTTTTGAAGTCCGGCAATGGCGACGGCTCTATATTCAATTATAATGCGTTTTACCTCATTGCGTTTTTATTATTTTATGTAAAAAAAAATATAATTAAAATGATCATCATAAAAACCGTTAATTTTAAGAATTATACACTATGTTATGCCCAATTATTATTTATTTATTTATTTATTACAATGATAGTAATAGTAATGATAATAAAAATAGTATGGTTTTTCTTTATCCATAAAGGAAATAAATGAAACATAAAACATGTAGAAGTTCTATAGCAGTTACGAGTTGACATTACAGTGCAAATTATCGACTGTATTACCAGAACACTTACACTTTTTTTGTTTCTCGCACTATTATTATTAAAAATATTATTGGTAGTATTATGCTTTCTATAGTTACAATTATCATCATCATCATTATTGTAGCCATTAAAATCATAAACATTGTAAATTATTATTTATAATATCGTCGTCGCCATGTATGGTGTGAGTTAACTTATGCGTGTAAAGACTGACAATAATAATTGATTTAATTTTCGTTTTAATCGAAAAGTAAAATCTCCCCCCAAAAAATATATTCAATGGTTATTGTTAGTTTGACCGATCTCTATGTTTTTAGTATTTTAATCATACAAATCTCGAAACATGTACAAACATTTTTTATAGTTATGTGTATTATATGAATTTATTAAATGTAACATAAATCGTTTAAATTATATAGAAAAGCGCATTGATTCGAAACAAAAAATTAGATAACCTTATTATTTTATAATATAATATAATATATATAATGTATACATTTATTATGTATAGTTGTTTTTACCATTTTTATTGTAATTATTTTTTGTTTGTTTCGGGAACACGTTTTTCTCTCAATTTGTTTGTTTTATTTTTGTAAGTTAATTAAGTCTCCAATTTGTACATAACCATAATTTATAAGTTAAACTATTAAGATTGTCATAAGTAATTATTTTATTTAATATTTTACGTTGGTGTAAGTTTTTTTAATTATTCTTGTATTTAAAAAAATATGTATACATGATGTATTCTGTAAGCGATTTTTTCAACCATTTTTGTATGCTTCTTTTAAATATTTAAAACGAATTTTGTTTACTATTTTATTACTTTTTTTTATTACTTAATTCTAAGATTTGTTTTAAGTCCATGGTTATCTAAAACCCCAATATGGTACAAAAAAGATAAAAAACGATTAAGTTTAAACTTTTAACTATCAAATCGTAAAAAAAAATTAAATTATTTATACATTTAAAATGTTTGTGAGTAATATTTAAACATATTTATAGGCTCTTGTTGAATGATATTTAATTGTAAAAAGCTCAAATTTATTCTAAAAATAAGATATATTTTATATGTGGATAAAAATTTAAGTATTATTTCAAAAAAAATATGTATGCTGAATTATTATGGATATAAGCGCGTACTACGGGTAAAAACATTTTTTTTATGCTATTCAACTAGATATATTGCTCAAAGAAATATTTCTAACACACCTAAGTTAAAAATTTATAAAATAACAATAATAATAGTTTGTCTTACTCTATTCATAACTAAAAAAAAATCCAACTGTAAAACTTAAATTTTTTTTGAGTACAAACAAATAAACAGACAAATTGGAACAACTGAAATTGAAAATAAATTAATTGTGATTCAATATTATTACAAGCGCCTTTGAAAAATTGTGATTTTAACGATTTATAAATGTTGTGAAGTAAATAGCGAATTATATCTTTTTTTAATTTGTTTTTTTAAATAAATAATTATTCTTTCCTCCCGACGTGAGGACCGCGGAATATGATGTGACGAATGGAATTAAGAGGAATTTATTAGGTAAGATAATATTTAAACATTACCAACCCAGAACTCTAATAATATAATATTTATTAATGATTATGATAATAGTTAATTGCTAATTAAATTTTACTATTTCAAATTTAGTCAGTCATGTTGACATTATTCCGATAGACATTTTGAAAATACTTGTTTTAACACGTTTGTATTTTTATTAAATAAAAAATTTAAACAAATTTAAACGCGAAGAACAAAATTTATTAATTCAACCAATCTTATAATTATAAGCTATATTAATTTTAATTATACTTTAATCAACAGTAATTGTTATTATACCAATTAATATAATTATTGTACCGATAAATTTTAAAGTAAGTTAAGAATAAAAAAACCAGTGTACCTTGTTTCAATTATCTTAAAATATTTATCAGAGTATGTTAATATTCGGTTGTTTAATTTTGCCTCGAGCAGACATAATTTAGCTCAATGTTGTTTTGTAAAAACAAGAAATCAACGATTTAATGATAATAAAGTACCATAAATGTTAAAAATAATAAATGTATGTTTGATTTTTGAATATGAAATATTTTAAAAACTCATTTATAATATGTTATTTGTACGATTTGTACGAATCAATTTATGTAACTTGTGTGAGTGTGTACCTATTTGTCTTTCTTTTACTGTAAAAAAAACGTGTGCTGTGAGTGTATGTTAGATGCAAAAACCTACAAAACGAACAAATATGCAAAATGATATGTCACAAAACATTGTTATGTCAAATTTATTTTATATATAATGATACATAAAAAGATTAAAATAAAAAGATGTTTAAACGTAAACAATGTTTCTACTATATATATTTTTTTGCTAAATAATCATTTCTAATAAAAATTATAACAAATGTATTGCTAAATATCAAAACATTGCAACTCGGTTATTGGAGAAAGTGGGATAGATTTTAACACGAGCATATGTCGCTATATACTATGAACAAGATAGCCAATACATTCGATTATTAATTAGTTTAATATTTTATTTCTTTTATAATTACTCTCGTCATGTAGAAATTTAGTAGGTAAATAAAATTTCTTTTGATCTTCCAAAAAGTGAAAAAATGAGTTGACTGCCTTATGAATTAAATATTTCTAAGATTAAAATATCATTACAGGAATTAATACTTGGCTATGACTACGTGATAAATATTATATATTAGTATTAACATTTGAAAGAATCCAACCCGACATAGATTAAGAGTCCTGCTAGTGATTTTCAAATGACGACTTAAATTTTATAGTACAATAATTATTGTTCTATAAAATATAAGTCATTTGAATTATAATTTGACTTATAATATTGCCTGTCGATTATTTTTATAAATTTCTGGTGCTAAAATTTTAACTTTCGTCTGAATTTTATATAACTTAGTAGGTTACTCGGTTGTAAGAGTGAAAACAACGTATGACGTTTTTGTCGCGTCACTAATTTATTTATCAACGGTGGAACAGTAAAACAAACGATTTTGGAGTAATTCTAGGAAACCTGTAGTGTTCCATATACCTAAGCATTAAGTAATCAATAATCATTGAAACTTGCAACAACGTACATTTTCTGAAGGAATTAGTAATCTAAACAAACTGTAGTTCAGTAGTATTACAGGTGTTTCTAAAATCAGAGTACTCCATACGAGCGAACTTTGATTTTTTGTAATAAAAAACGACTTCTTAAGTCACCATGGATTTCCTATTTATTTTGCTATTACTAATTGAGACGTACGGACCCATTGTGATTAAGCCGTTAATTCAGTAAACCAATATTTTAAAATACACTTTCTAATATCGTAAAATAAATGTTTAATCCAATTTAAACGTTTAAAATGAATACTTATTAAATGTTGTATAAATATTGAATTTTTAATAGTTTAACAAATATTGATTTTTAAATATTTAACAAATGTTGAGTTTTTAAGTGTTTAACCAACATTTGTATAACGTTATTTATTAAACGTATAAACTATATTGTTGCATTAAACCAGGCACGTATATATGGGTGGGCCTGGCCCCCCTTAGATTTAATGTGACCCAGGGCCGGCCTCTCCAAATTTAAAATTCAATTATTTTTACGAATCATCAAAAACGTGCTAGGCCTTATATACATTGAAATTATTATTAATTTGTGATTACTATTGGGTAATACAGTTATTATTATAGCTATATTTTCATTTTTACATTCATAGAAAACGTTATTTGAAAAAGATAACGTCTAGACGTAATAATAAATGGAATAGCAGTTACTCCAAATGTGGTTGTAGGTAAATTTTTTTTAACTCTGGTCCAACAAATGATAACAAACTACCAAGTATCTGCATTGATTAGAATCAAGTTGATTACAAAATTCGATAGAGTAATAATCTATGAAAATTTTTTTGATAAATCTTATCTTTAATCTGTTTCTTTTATATATAATTTAGTAGTTACAATAGGTAATTTATTTGTTTTTATTAATTTGTTATTTGCGTGCTCTAAATAATAGTAATAAAAATATGACTAAAAAAAGGCAGGAATTGTTTTTAATTTTAAATAAAATAAATTTTACATTGTTTATAAATTATATTTATTTTAAAAATTATTTACAACTTATTTGTTATTAGTATTTAGGTATAAATTATTTTTTCTTAATAGCTTAAACGTTGAAAAATTATATCAGCTTATGTTCACATCATTATTTTATTTATTTTTCACAATATGAAAAATTCATTCCGATAGTGAAGATGAAAGTATTTTTTTTTTTTTTTAATTATGGATACTATCAATTTTTTATAATACTGTAATAATTAGTATACTTTATACGAAAACAATTTGTTTTTAACCAAACAATGATAAGATTTTGAACTTGTAAGATTCATAGTATGGTATACTGTCTAAGGAGGAGTGGAAGGAGCCCCCCACAAGCTTTTCATGGGAAACAAATTATGGAGAATAATACAAGGGCCCAAAATTGTTGGCCCCTCCAATAAACATTTTCTGGCTACGTGCCTGCATTATACATAATACAAACGCTGCGTTCTCAATATTTTAAAAATAACTTTCAAATCAATGAGTAAGATCTAATATAAATTCAACATTTATAAAATACAATACTTATTAAATCCTGAACTTTTAAATATTTAACAAACATTGATATAATATTATTTAATATATATTTTAACTATTGTGTTAAATTAACAAATATTCAAACGATATGTCTTCAAAATTTATGAAATAACTGTCAAATAATCTAAATTCAATGTTTCAGATCTAAATTAATTGCAACATATTAAAATAAATGCTTATTAAATGTTTAATTTTTAAAGATTATTAAATGTTTAGTTTTACAATAGTTATTAAATGTTTAGTTTTTAAATTAATGATTAGAAATTAATCAAAATAAAGCATTTCAAAAAAATTAGTATATAGAACGGTCCAATTTAAAAAAAAAATAATAGTAACTCAATAATCGATGTATAATTAACATCTACATAGTTTAGGAAAGCTACTAATGTAGAAATTAATAAAAATAGAGTAATTTAAAAAAATTGAGTATACAGAGTGATCCAAATGTAAAATTTCAATATACAGAGTGATTCAAATGACAGGAAAAAAAATTATAATACAGTAGAAGTCCGATAATCCGGCATCCAACAGTCCGGAATGCCCGATAGTCCGGCATCGCTCCGGAAAATTTTAAACATTTTGGTTTTCTCCAAAAAAATGCCTTTGAAGCAAATACAAACGATCAGGAGCTATTCGGAAGTTTTCAGGGTATTCGGGATCATCCTGACGAATTTACAATAGAGCAGAAAACTAATAACCAAAATATCGTAGTAGTGGACATAGTAGTACTCGGACCGGTCTAATTTTATCATATAAACATATATGACAAAATTAGACCGGTCCAAGTACACTGAACGCGCGCTTAAAATTTGATAACAGGAAGTTAATACACCGTGTAATACGGCCTCAACAGTATTGTTCGGAAACAATTAGCGGCCGGCTAGTCTCAGCTATCACAACAAATACAGGTGCAGTGCAGTACAGTTAATCAATCATGAAGCGTCTTCGCTATTTTTTTGTGCGTTGTTATTTTGTGTCCTTTTACATTGTAATAAACGGTGCTTCAGAAATTATTGATCTCCATAATTATTAGATATAAATTAATTTTATACTAAAGGCCAAATGTCAAGAAAACAAAAAGACATTCGTGACTTTTTTAAATCTAAATGAAATATGTATTACAGTACTTGCACATAAATTATATGAAATGTAAAACAAAATTTTTTGTATTTGCATACTGTATTTTTAGTTTAATTATTAATCTAATTGTTCTTATAGCAAAGCCTACACTGAAAGGAAAGGGCATCGCCCGATAGACCGGAATTTTCGATAGTCCGGCACGGAGCCGAAGAAACAGAGGAAGGAAACTCCTAGACCGATTACTCGGGACGAGGGGTTTCAGGAGAGGAATCAGGAGGAGGAGGAGAAGGAGCAGCTGACAAGAAAACTTCCACTGCGTACCCCAGGTCGTCCATGGTCTCTTCGACCTCCATGGGGGCCGGTCCAGCTGTGGCGGTTGTTGCTGTGGAGCTAGCGGTCCAGACGATCTCCGATAGAGGTGGTGGACGGGTCATTGGCGCGGGCATTGGAGGCGCCGGTGTGATTGGTGGGCGGAGGGCCGCTTCCCTCTCCCTGTCTTTCCTTAAAGGCTTGATTGATGCGCTCCCTCCGACGTACGTACGCACGAGTGGCCCGCGTGTTATCTAACGTTCTCGTCGTCGGTGCGCCCACTAGATTGTCGTCGAGTAACTCTTCGTCAACAGGGGGCCCCGCAGTCGGATAACGTGACAACATGTCCGGTCCTTCGTTTTGTGTCCCGGGTACATGTGTCGTTGTAAAATTCAAATTACCTGATGTAGCGCCCACCTAGTTAATTTTGAATTGTTGTCCTTTGCTCCGTATAGCCAAGTCAACGCGGAATTATCTATAAATAATTCAAACGGAGAATACTCGAAGTACGGGCGAAATTTATCAGTCGCCCATATAATTGCTAAGCATTCTCGCTCTACGGCGGCGTAACGTTTCTGCGTTTTTGATAGTTTCTTACTGGCGTAGGATATGATTCTTCTCTTTCTCGGTTCATCTCCATGTTGAAAGAGTATTGTTCCCACGCCCATTTCACTGGCATCGGTTTGAAGGCAGAAAGTTTTCGCGTAATCAGGAGAACTCAGTCGTGGGAACTCACACAGGGCCCTTTTTACCTGTTCAAAAGCCCTTTGATGGCCTTCCGTCCACAACCATTTCGTCCCCCTTTTTAGTAGGTTTGTCAGCGGCGCTATTGTTTCGGCGTACTTGTCGACGAATTGACAATACCAATTAAATATGCCGAGACATCTACGTAGATACCTGATATTCCGTGGGACCGATAGGACGTGGATGGACTCGAGTTTTTCGGGCTGCTTGTCTATGCCCTCACCGTGTACAATATGGCCCAAAAAGGAAATTTCGGAAAACTCTATTTTACACTTTTTTGTGTGACATGTCAGCCCGTGTCGCTCTAATCGTTCTAAAACTTTGCCTAAATGTTCTAAATGCTTTTCTAAACTACTTGAATAAATAATTATGTCGTCCAAGTAAACTTGGACAAAATCGTCTAGATATTCTCTAAGTATTTCATTCATAATTCTTACAAAAGGCATAGGCGAATTTTTGAGTCCAAATGGTAGTACACGAAATTGAAACAAGCCCCTTTATGTTCTAAATGTCGTAAACTTACGGGTTTTTTATTTAAGGAGCATTACCAATAACCCGACTTTAAGTCGAGAGTCGTGTACATTTTTGCCCCTCTCATGTTTCTAACCATCTTGTTCAGATTAGGCATCGGGTACGCGTCCGAGACGGTTACTTGGTTTAGTCGTCGGTAATCTATACATAAACGGCGTGGGCCGCCCTTTCAATAGAATGTCGTGCTCGATTAATTTTGTGCGACCCACCGTGTCGTTAAAGACCACTGCGTAATTACATATCGTCTGTGTTAATAACGCGCGCGTTCGTGGGTCGTCGGTTATATCTAACTGCGTCAGATCTGGTTTGCGGATCGTGTGTCGTACGCCCGATTTCCAACAAGCGGTTGTAAGTTTCTTAGTGCTTAAGTGTATTGTTCCTGCTGAGTAGTCCCAGGCGAATTTCTGATCAATCAGAAAATCATGGCCAAGTAATACGTCGCAATACAGGTTGTCTAAAATAACCGCTGAAAAACGCACTTCTAAATCCGCGATTTTGGCCGTAAAGGTGGCGGTACCGTTCGTCGTGGCGGTGTGTCCGTCCGCTAGTCTAACCGCGTCAGTGTGTCCTTTATAAACAGTTCCGTATTTATAAGGAATTACTGGTTTTACATACGATTTATGCGCCTGTGAGTCGAGTAGGGCTGTGACGAAGCCAGTTTCGAATTCTAACTCGACTGCTGGAGTAGTAATTCTACGCGGGCATTTTCGTTGGCCATTACTCGGGTGGTTTACGGTTCGAACGGTTGGACTTGCCGGATCGACTGACACCCCCTCCCCCACTGTGCCCGAAAAAATTTCGAACACCTGACTCGCGCTATGTTCGGTCATGTTGGCAGTGTTTTCGAACTCCGATACCTTGATTACATCCGAATTTACCGCGGCATCACCTCCATTCCGATAAGAGGGGTGCGGTGCCAAAAAGGTGCCAAGATCGTTGGCGGTATATAACTCGTAAGGGCCGTTAGATTCGGTGTTCTGCGCGACGGTCGTGATGTGTGATATGTTACCAGATAAAAATTGCGAAGCGGCAGGGTGCGTTTTAAACGAAACGTCGTCTAAAACGCTGCGCCCTGTTTGAATCTGTTGTAGGCTGGAGGGGCGGACTAATTCCCTCCTAGCCGATTGCCGTTTCCCGATACTGACGGTCTGTTTGGGCACTGGCGGTGCCAGTGTCGCTCGCCGCAATATCGGCACGGGGTAGGCGGTGCGTCCGCATTTGCATAACCCGCTCGCTGTCGGGCCGCTGGTTGCGCGGTATGCCGCAGATGCAGATCGGCTGGCTGTCGGGACGCTGGCGGAGCGTACCGAGGAGCCGCGGTTTTTCTACGTCGTGCGCTATCTCACGTAGATCGGCGAAAGACGCTGGGTGCATTAACCGTATCATAGCGCCGTAATCGTCCCGTAAAAGACCCGTTAACTGTCGCACAAGTTGTTGCTCCGTTAAACCACAACGTACTCGCGCGGCCAAACGTTGTTTATGAATGACAAATTCAGTTAACGTTTGTCGCGTCGTTTTTAAGTCCGTCTCGAGCGCCGTCCGGATATCGATATTGTCGAACTCCTCGAGTAATTCGGACCTAAATTCCGCCCATGGAATATTATTTAATTTAATCGCTAGCCACCAATCACCTGCCCTGTCGTTTAAAAATGGGACGACGATATTCACCCATGCCGTTGGGTGTATACCGCCCTGGCAGAGTAAATCCTCCGCTCTGTCTAGAAACTCCCGTTGAATGTTGGGTTTCGGCGCGTAGCAAGGTAGCTGTCTAAAAGCGAATTCGCGACGTAATTCAGCGCAATTCATTTGTGCTAAACTTTTCCCCGACATATTGACCGTGAATATTATGTTTGTTTACAATACTAAATAATCAAAGGTATGTTACTATAACAGCAGAGATAAACAATATCTCCGTGTACGGTCAAATTTACTACTGCTGTAGAAAACAAGTGTTATTATTATTGCTATTGATGTAATAAAGTACCGCGCTAATATGGTACGGGACCGCCGTATATGATATGGCAGCGATTGAACAATAATAATAACGGTTCCCTGGGAATCGGCCGCTTTGACAAGGTCCGACGAAAATATACTATTTTTATCTACCAAAAGACGAGTTAGGTGTACGCAACGGTATATATATACATATAATTGTTAATAGTTAAACCAGTAGAGTAGCGTTATACAATTTGTGAATCCGCACAGGATATATTACTCTACGAGCCACGTCTATATGTGTTTATAATAAGGACCGTATTGAAGGAGAAACGCAGGGATGCACAAATTAAATCACTATGGTAGCCGATGCACCAAAAGAAAAGTATCAATAAAACACAGAGGATTAAAGAAAACTTCCACACAGAAAAACGATTTTATTATCTATATAATTACAGCATTCTACTAATGCAGTTATCAGTCATATCAGAGCATTTTCAGAAAATTGTGTATACAGAGTGATCCAAATGAAAAATATAATAATATAGAGTGATTCAAATGACAAAAAAAAATAAATTGTTGAATATCATTAAAATCGATTTGTTTTTGAAATCTACATCGTTAGAGCATTTTAATAATGCAGAAATAATTGAAATAAGAGCATTTTAAAAAAAACGGTAGCACAGTGGTGTCGAGGCACAGTGTGGACGAGGCATAGATGGGACAAGTATAGATGATATCTGACA
>NW_026099574.1:13550300-13575890 GCF_025091365.1 Daktulosphaira vitifoliae | reverse complement strand
ATATATATATATATATCACAGTAACCAAAAAACTGACATTGGAAATCAGTATATGTGTGTATAATTTTATTTAGCGTTTAATATACGTCAAATACAGTCCAAACTACGTACATATTAATCATTGACTCAAAAAGTCGTTTTATTTATTTGTTTTTAGGATTTTACATGCCGTAGATGTAAAATAAACAGTTATAAGTTTCNGATTTTACATGCCGTAGATGTAAAATAAACAGTTATAAGTTTCTATCTCGTCTTTAACAATGTAAATATATAAGCTATTCTATTCTTGTTTTGTTATATTTGTTAACTAAATTAAATGAATACGGAGAAATGTCAGTAAACCTGGTTTGACTTGTTTTAATTGGTATCCAAAATATTTCTCTGCATTCTCGTAGAATAAATTACGTACTTGATTGTGTTTTATATTACTACATTGAAAAGTGAACAATAATAAAATAACAACAATCAATAGTATCTAAAGATTTGCATCGAAGCATTTTTTGTGATAGTGATTTTAATCACTATATTACACATAATACATTACTATATCACTGTATTACATAGCTAATAATTCAAAAATAATATGTAAATAAAACTATCAAAAAATAAAAAAAATTTTTTAAATTATTATTCTGTAAATAATTTAGTGGTTATGATGAAATATGTATACTGTATACATATTATATACTAGTATGAATAATAGTCTATAATAATAATAATAACCGAAAAAGTAATAAAAGCAGGTTATTGACATAAATGACTTTTTTAAAACTTATATATTAGTAATATTATAAAATTTTATTTAAATTTTTTAAAAATATTGAAACTAAAAGTTCTTAACGCGTATATTAAAATTTAATTAGCTCATATTTATTGAATTAATATTTTTCATTTTTATTTTCATGAATGATGTTGCTTTTTAAAAAATATATAATATGTTTTTTAATATGCTCGGTTCAAGTTATTGAAGCACCAAGAGTTTTTTCAAAAAGCAGAAGTATTCATGATGCAAATGCTATTCAGGCTTTTTTTAAAAATTTATGCTGGCAAAATTTAAATGACGTTACTACTGTTGAGTATTTAAGAGATATTTATTCAATACAAGATATTTTTAAATCGTCTTTTAACCGCGATAATTATTCAAAAAAAATAAGAATTGGCACTCTATTTCTTGGTTGCTCATACGCCAACGATCTACGGTATATTTTCTTCATGCTGAAAAATTTATGTACCTACTGTCATAGCATTGCTGACCCTAAACAAATGTATAATTGTTCTGTAGAGATTATAAATAATACTCTTGCAATTATTCCAATGTTAAAAAAAATGAAAGGAGCCATGGATACTATCGAAAGTTACCATACTCAACCATGGAATACAAATCTTTTAATTCATTATATGATGAGTTCTGTTTTTGAATCTTATGGTTCTGTTAAAGAATCATTAAAAAATATGCAACCCTCACAAATCGTTGTTAGTAAAACAAAATCAGTATTAGAGTACATTAATAAATATTTAGATGACTATATGACAATTATAAATAGTGAAATTGATACATTTTGTGTAATTGAACGAGTGAACCTATACTCATTGTGGAATGAATACACATACAGAGCATCTCATAATCCAAACATAGAATTTCATCATTATCTTAACGTACAAGTTAGAAATAAAATATACAATACAATTATTAATAAATTTTTCAAACTAGGTTTCTTGTATAATATCCAAACTGAAATGGTTTCTATTCCATTAGAAATTACTTTACCTGATGATAATAAAGGTAACATTTTGTTCTATTTGTGAAAAAAATATCAACAACTATCATTATCGTAACAAATTTATAACATTTTATTTAGAAATCAATTTAAATAACTCAACCACAGACACTTTACCGAAAACCCTATTCATCGAACAAGAAGGTATTTTTTTTATTACTTACAGTAATTTTATCTGAGCGTTTCAAATGTTTTAATTTTAATGATTTGTTTAGGATTTACTAGTTATGCTAATTTAGATGAGATCTATTTAAAATCAATTCTGCATCATGAAGGTACATATTTATTTGTAAATTTTATCATGGTTGATTACTTAAATATTAATATTTGATTTAATATGTTAAATTAAAACATTTTCTATTTTTTGGATTGCGTTTTCTTCAATTTAGAACTCAGATACATAACTAACTTAACAACAATAGATTATCAGGAAGGTAAAATTAAATTATTTATAGTCAATTTTAATTACAACATATTTGTTGACTAACTGTTCTATCCATAACTTATTTTCAGAAAATCAAATAAATTATGAAACTGGGGAAACTTCACAACAAAATATAAATGATTTAAACGATAAACCTTTTTATACGTTCCTTTAAAGTTTATTTAAACTTAACTAAAAATGCTCAAACATATTAAATATTTTATGTGCTTCTATTAAGTTATAGTAATTATTTAAATATTATTGTGTACCGAACTTATCAATTGCTTTATCCGTCATATCCAATTTACAAGTTAATTATTTTCACCTATACAATCAATATTTCTCAAAATAATAATAATTTTGAACGTTTTTTTTTTAGATTTTTTAGTTATTTATAAATTTACATTTATTTGTTATCAGTTAATTTTAGGTTCATCACTTATAATAGTATCAATTTTGTTTTTACAAATGGAAACATATTTTTGTTTGATAAATTGATAGTGATCATATTTTTTATTCATATTTATTCATTTACTTGTTATTCACTTTAAAATTACAATTATTCGAAATTGTACACTTGTATAAAATAAACGGGACTTTAAATACAGGTTGCTAATTGTAACATTTATGATTTACTACTTATGCGTCAATTATTGCCAATTATTGCTTTATCGTTAAGATTAATGTATTACATTTTTATAAAAACGTATATTTAGGAATACGATATTTTAGGAAATATGAAGCAGTTTTACTTTCTTATCAAATTATTAGGTATACAAAACTTTAATAGAAAATAAAATAATAAAAGTTGAAAGATTCTAGTTTATCAATTATTCTCATACGAGTTTGTGTAATAAATTTATAACGTTGTTCATTCCTATTTTTAACTCTTCTATAGTAATGCCGCATCAAAGTGTTAATACTACATGTGTACTTTCTTATTTGTTCATTCAAAATGTGTAGTTTTTTATATTTCACGGCTTGACTTAAAAAATTATGGTTCGTAACATTATAACAAATATTATACAGTAAATAAAATAAATTTATACTAATAATATCATAGAGTTATACCACACAAATTAATCACAAATGAAAAATATCCTTCATACCTCGATGTGCCAGTTCAAAAATTTCTAAGAATTCTATCATCGACTACCAGACGCTTAGGTAATCATATTTCTATCATCAAAGATATTATATTATAATGCTCATATGCGACTCATTTTGCGCCGCCCTTACCACTTAAAAAGCGTCTCACTAATCTCATTATAAGCCTCCCGTTCTTATCAAAATAAGAAATCGAAAGGTGTGTTTTGGTTATCAGTGAAACAATTTGATAACAATTAATTTAATATAGCACCTCCATCAACATTTAAATTAGCGTATCAATCAGTATCTCACTTGATATCACCCTAATCAATTTATTTGTGTGTACTCTGAAATATTATTTTCTCTCTCCATCAATAGTTGTTATGTATACGTTTTCATTCTAGTGTAAAAACCATAATTCCTTTGATATTTCACTTATGATAATTTACCTTGAAGTCAGCACCTCTCACTTCAAAGAAGTGTGTATTCCCCCTATCCTATTATTCAAAGTTGGTTTATAACACATTCGTTTGTGGAAAATTAATCATATTATAACTGTTTTCTTATTTGTGCGCAATCAGTGAAGTATAACAGTATGATATTCAAGATCAACATGATGAAAATGACTACGTGAGGAAAAGATATAAGATTGACTATTCGGAATCAAACTCAACCTGAGTTTGCTGTATCGGTCTTCAATTTCAGTTTCATAGAGCGAAAATTTTTGCATATCGGTTGCACATGGGTAATTGATCGATACGTTCCAATTATAATAATCATAACACCAAGTATGTACTCTTGGATGTCGGATCATAAATTTATAAACTTTTTAAACTACATTGGTGAACTTATTTTGTTTATGGACGATTCTTGTAAATCAAAAATATATCTGAGTGCGATGTTTAATATTGTCAAATCAAAATGTTTCTCGAAAAGTTATTTATTCATATCGAATAAAGGTGCCATTAACTAACGAAAACCTAATTTGAAAGAAAAGAAATGAAACTATGTCTTCTAGAAGTGATAAAAGAAAAATACGAAACTTGTAACTCGCTATCAATGCAGAGTAAAAAAATCAATGAAAAAGCAAAGGATATGGTGATAAATAAGTTTTTATTGTTACCTGAAAATTTAGTCTATTCAATTGTAAAAACCATTAATACGTCGTTATTACCAAAGACGTCGATGGTATTGTATAATGAAATAATCAGATTCGATTACAAATACATAGTGAAACGTATATGGGAGAAATTCGTAGTGGATTTTAAAAATCAAACAAATCAGAATATTTTAAACACAATGAATAATTGTGCAGTGAACGGGTAAATATTTATTCCTATTTTAAAATTATTAAGTTAAATTATCTGGTAGTCGAAGATAAAATTCTTGGAAAACGTTTACGTTGGGTTTCATCCTCTATCTCCCCCCACCACTAGGTTAGTTTACGTTGGGTTTCGTCGTTCTCCCCAACCATTGCATTAGGTTAGTTTACGTTGGATGTAATCCTCCTCGTACACCTCCGTCAATGATTGGTGGGTGTGTGGGTGTTGCGGGGGGGGGTCCAGCTCTCTCTATATTACCCTACTAATAATATTTTCGGTTCACTGTTTTAAATAAAAAAAGTCGTATTTTAATGTTTACTACACTATTAAAAAATCAACAATTTTTTATTCCTACTTAACAATCTTTTGATAGTGGACTTTATTTATTTTTTAATATAAGGACATATTTTTATTTTTACATATGGGAATGTAATATAGTATATTGTCTTTAAAGCAGGAAGTAAAACATTTTATTTAACATCTTAACTTTAAACTTACATACAATGTATAACTGTAACATAATTGTAAAATCCTGATTTATTCGTCTATAGACCAGGAAGTAAATATTTTTGTACTATTAACTTTGTATTAGATTTTTTAAAAAGGAAAAAAAATGTTTCTGTAACAAGCAGCCCCTTAATATTCAAGGGGAATGGCCTATAACTGTGCGGTGGTGTTGTTTATTTTGTAGAAATCAAAATGCGGAAATAAGAGGGGGTAATAAATAAGTACACCTGCTTATGAATGTATAAATTATGAATTATATATTTGTAGTCCTGCAAGTAAAGGGGGAGAGGGGATAACTTATATACTAAAACAATATTTAATCTTTAATCTTTAATTATGATATGATAAAATAACAAAATGATAATAAATTAATAGCTTATCTGATGACTTGATAACTTGAGGAGATCGGAGAGAGTGGCAAAGTAAATCACAATGAACGTAAAGTAATAATATACAAACTCAAAAAAGACTATAAGGATCGATTAATAATTACACGCTTTGCTGAGGAAGGGACGACGGCCGGACGTGGCATGAACACGTTCGAACCGGTCATACACATGCCACACTCCACCCAACAGTTTCAGTGTATGAATAAATTGAGTTGTCGGGGAGTGTACCTTGGGAGCACCATCGGTAATCTCATTTTTGTGTTATCCGTTTTTGACATAAAAACTTTCCTGTCATGTATTACTTATTGTTTTTTGAATATGTTTTATACATTTTATCTTGTTTTAATTATGTATTTTTATTATTATGTTTAGACTATGTAACGTGACAAAAGTATCTTGTTATTTTTTTTGTCTATTTGTATATATATATATATTTGTTTTGAGCCGANATATATATATATTTGTGTTGAGCCGAATGCGGACTGCGACGGCATTTGTTGGTAAAATTATCATGATAAGGTGTTGTGATTTGTTTATGCGCGTGCGAGATAGTCAGCTGTGTACTACTTCAGACCGGTTAATGGACGGCATTTGTGTGTACATTCACCCCTCTCCTTTCCTATCTTGAACGTCATTTGCACTGCTCACCGCATACATTGTCGCCTTATTTAAATTGTTCTTAGTAATTTCCGGCACTGGGTATTAGGTTTTTTTTGACCCCTACTCCAAAGGCTAGCCGTGTTGTCGCCAACAGACCGCCGCGTCGGAAATTAGCCATCATCGGAACTGGTCGTCGCTAATTTTCGTCCACAGCAGTTTTTTTTTTGTTGTTGTGTGCGCTGCAACATTTTAATTATATATATATTTTTTGTTGTGAGTGCCCGCTATTGTTTCNATTTTCGTGAGTGTCCGTTATTTTTTTTATAATGTAATTATTATTTATATTGGCGTCGGCTAAACCTGCCTCCATATTCGTTAGCCCTTCGGGGCTGGTAATGTATAGTTTTGTATATAATGTTTTGAGCCAGTTATTTTTTAGTGCGCCGTGCCATAAGCACGTGTGGCGAATTTTTTTTATATTTTTTTATATAGTTTTTTTTGTGTAGGTGTCCCTATATATTTTATTTAGGTCCCTTAACATGGCAGGCGTGTTCCAATACCACCTGTCATGTTATATATATATTTTTTTGTGACTTTTTATAGGTTTTATATCATATTTTATATGGGTGATATGTATATATTATTGGTACAATGTGGTGACGTAGTGCATTTTATTCCGGGGTGTCCCAACGTCTTGCAAGCTAAGCCTAACTGCAAAAAACCAGTCGCTTACTTGGGACGTATACACGCCGTGCTTAANACTTGGGACGTATACCCGCCGTGCTTAACGGCAATGCTGCGATTAATAGCCGGCGGGTACCCGAAGACGTTCATCGTATTCTCTAATAATAAAAGTGTAGGTGTAACTATTTTTTTTATTAATATCTATTTTTTTTTCTCTTTCTTTGTTCCCCTTTAATTTGTAGACGAGGTTTTTTGACCATTCGGTTTTTTGCCTCGTAGTAACTTAATTTTTTTTGTTTTTTTTTTTAATAAAGTCCCCTTTAATTTAACTTAACCATCATCTTTTTCTTTTTTTTGCGTGTTCCATCTTCAATTTTTTTTCTCCTTTCAAAAATCAACTCCCCTAGTTTATAAGGTACGGGCAACGGCCTTGTATAAGGTCATCCCTGATCTATATGGTTATGTGACAACTGTCACGAGGTTTTGGTGTACATCTACTATCAACGACTCAACGGACATCAACTTTAATATTTATTAATTATATATTTGTTTCTAATTGTTTTGGTATACAATAGTTAATTTTTTTAAAATCCTACTGTAGTCCGACAACACACTGTCTCGCCCAGTAGGTTGGCGACCCTTTTCTTATAATTTTGTAAAACGCCATGAAAGTTACAAATTTTTCGTTGCGGCCAATTAGTTTGATTTTTTTTTATATATTTGTAACCTTTCAACTATTTTTCATTTCTATAATTTTAAGTAAAGGTATAAGAATATTCTCATTAAAAAACGGTTGGGTTTCTATACGACGAGTTCTTGGTAATGACATAACGAATAATTTGTGCTGGTAATACTTAGGACTTAAAGGTTTTGTTTATTTACAAAGATAAAAGTTAGTGTTGTTAGATCCATGCATCAATGTCCAATCGACATTGATACAGCAGGTTTAAAATATTTTATGTGAGTATTTTGTAAAAAGCGCTTTCTTTGTTATTTAAGCTAGTAAGCAGTACAATTTTTAGTATTCATAAAAAAGCTCATAACAAAGACACATATTGACACACAAGCATAGGGTATTTTAATAAAAAAAACTAACATAAATATGTGTAAATTAAAAATATAATAATTTTTAACAACATTGTTTTAGATTTGGACATGAACTAATGTAATAAAACTTAATTATAACAAATAGTTTCTTAATAAATTACGACCAAAAAATAGTATAAACATTTTTTTTTTAATTGATTAAGTATATATCAGGTGAGAACATGGGTTCATTAGTGTTATTAATTAACAACGTTTATTTGTAGACTAAATGCTTAATTCTATACCTGTATAAATACGTGTAAATTGCACTAATGTTATTTTTTAGCGCACAACATATTTCAGGGGGGTGGAAGATTGTTGTCATGTGATAGCGAGGCGAACACGCCGCAGCGGACGGGCAATAGTATATACATCGGCAGTTATTATAACATATCTACCGTATTTAAATATATATATATATAACCCACCCCACCATAATATATGGTCGTCCCAAAATTTCAACAAATTATTAATTGTATCATAAGTTATAAGAATTGTCAGTTAAACCTGTTTTAACCTGTATAATGTTTGCATAGTTTCTACTTATATATATCTGGTCAAATAAGTAAATTGATGTTTGTTATTGATAGAATTGAAACACTTTTGCAGCTCATCCAATGTTTCCAGATCTCAGTATTATTATGAAAAGGAATAATGCTTTTCTAAGTTCCATATAATACCTTAATTCTACGTAGCTGAGCAAAGATATTTCAGATAAAAATTGTCTGGATCACTCTAACGTGGTGGACATTATAATAATTGTAATTTTTATCACGTTTCAGTGTTTAATTACTAATAACTATTATTCTAGTAATAATAATAATAATTATTATAGTAATATTTATAACAGTGGCGGCACTGTTTATAGGGACACTGTGATCACTGTTGTAATTTGTATTATCATATAGATTTAAGGTGTAAAATCTATGGTAACATTTTTAATAATTAATAATTATTTTTATTTTATATAATTTAAAGAGTATACAGTAATAAGTTTTAAATTATCGATTCTTTATTCTTTATTGTTTATGTGTGTATTTGTTATACAATTTAATATTAATAAACCACTTTATTGTAGAATCGATCAACTTATTATTGAACAAAATTACAAATCGATAATTTAAAAGATGTCTGCACAGTTTAAAATAAAATTCCAGAAACAGATGGTTACTGGTCAACTAGTTAATATGGTAAAAACAATTAGATTTTTGGATGATACAGTTGAGTATGCATTTCCCGTAAAGGGGCAACATGAAGATCTACATAAAGAATTGTTTCAAATCAGTATTGTGAAAAACGCATGCAAGAGTATGGTAAAAGAAGGACAATTTCGTAATATAACGGTTATGTTATCGGAAGAGGTAAGTGCATTGTACACTGATGACCAACGTAATTTTGTATTCAGATCATATTATCTTGACGAATTAGACGAAAAAAAAATTAATGCAGATAAAAATACATTTGTAGTGGATGATAAAAATGATTTAATGAAATTGTGTATGGATTTAAAAGCTCAATTAGAATTAAGTGAGATATCATTAGCTGATATAGAAAAAAAATGTATTATTGATAAATTTAACGGTAGGCAGAAAGCAAAAGAATGGTTAGACCAATTTGAAAAAGAGTGTGATAGATATAAAGTCATAGAGGAAATTAAGAAGATACAAAGTTTAAAATTTTTTTTAGAAGAGAGTGCAAAAGAATGGTATAATTCAAATTTAAGAAAATTATCAATAAACAAATGGTCAGATTGGGTAGGGTCCTTTTTACAAGTGTATACTGATAAAAGTTGGGCAAATGTCAGATTTGCATATAACTTTAAATATTTAAATGAATTATAAAGGGAAAGAGTAATGTTGACAAGAAGTATTATGTAGCACCAAAAGGATTTTCTGAAAAAAAGCCTTGTTATATGTGTGAGGCTCTAAAAAAACCTAATCGTTATCATCCACTTCAACTTTGTCGGAACAAGCTACAATATTTGGAAAAAAGAAATGTTAATGTATCCGAAGTCAATCAAACTGAAATTGATGAACTATTGGATATTGAATTAGAGAACCAAAAAAACTAAATCGCCCGGAAAAATTTACACCGCTTATAACATTAAACGTATTAATTAATAAATCAAAAAAAGTAAAAGGTATCTATGATAGTGGTTCAAATATTACATTGTTTATGTGATTGTTAATCACAAGGTTATAAACCAATTAAAAACAAAATTTTTTGAAAATCATAGTTTGTTTAAAACAATAAGTGGAGTAAATTTTACCAATAGCCGGGCACGTTTACATTTAAAAATGAATAAAATTGAAAAAGTTTTAGATGTATATGTTATAAAAAACAATAATTTTTCATATGATTTATTACTTAGTCTAGATGCTATTAAAATATTTAAATTGTCACAGGATGAAAATTTAAATATTTTTAAAAAAATAAATAAAAAAGAAAGTGAATTAGTAAATTGTCAAGAAAGCGGTGCCGACGGTGGGTGTCGTGTGGCCGTCTGCTAGCCTAACCACGTGTGTGGGTTCTTTGTGCACAATTCCGTATTTATGGGCTATTGCCGGGGTGGTATATGACTTTTGCGCTTGTGAGTCAAGTAATGCCGTTACAATGCCGTTGTTAAATTAAAGTTCCACAGCGGGAGTTGTAATTTTACGCGGGCGTATTTGTTTGGCAAAACTCGGGTGGTTTACGGTTCGAACGGGGAACGTCTGAACGGTTTGTCCGCCGGCGGTGTCAATCGCCATAAGCGGGTAGGCCGTCTCGGCTGGTATCCCCTCCCCCACGGTGACTAACAAATCGTTGGTCTGACTCGCGCTGTTATCGTATAGCACGGGAACTTTTGTTTTCTCGGCCGTATGATTAATTTTTTTAAAAACCTTGAGGACCGCATTGGGTGGGGGATGCGGTGAGTGAATTTAAAGGGGCTACAGCTTGTCCTGCGTTGTGAGCGAGGGGTTGTAGTCGAGGTTAAGGGCCCGGTGAATGGGCGAGGTGAGGGGGAAGGTCATTAAAAATTTCGTCATTTTGGCCGAGAGGAACGCGCTCGATTTCACTATCGACGCCGAACGAATTGGTTGTTCGCGCTGCGTGTTGTGTTGTGTGTTTGTTTGTGGGTGACCGAAACTGTGTCTTTGATCCAGAAGAGCGGACTAATTTCTTCGTGGCTGCTGCTCGTTACCCGAAACTGTCGGTCTATTAGGACAACTGCTGTGCCAATGATCTGCTCCGCAATATCGGCAAGGTCGGGGGGAACTATCCGCGTTAAGCGCGCCCGCCCGCTGTAGAAAAACTTGAGGTGGTTGGGGAGGCGCCGGCGGCGGTACGTACGGCTTTAAGTTGGCTTTTAGCTTACTCGTGCGTAAGGGCCTGTCGAAGTCGTTCGCGATTACGCACAAGTCGTCTAGAGTACGCGGACTTCGCATTTTCACGTTACCGTAATATTCGTCGCGTAAAAGACTAACTACACGATCTACGATCTGCTGCTCGGAACAACTGGGGCGTGCGCACATCGCTAAACGTTGTTTATTTATAATAAATTCCGTCATACGCTGATGGGGCCCCTGTTGTGTTGTCATGAGTTCGTTTTCCAGCTCAGCTTGGATGCTATTATTATCAAACGCCACGAGAAACTCCCTTGAAAATTGGCGCCAGGACATGTTGTTCAACTTATTGGACTCGCACCAAGTAAATGCCATGTCCCTTAAAAACTGTACCCCGGTTTTCACCCACAAATCGTAATGAATACCGGATTGAGTCAGGAGGTTTTCTAGCTGCTCCAGAAATTCCCTCGGGTCCTCCTCATATTTTCCGTGAACTCGAGAGACGGAGGACGTAAAACAGGCGGATTATTATACGGTACAGTCGCCAAATGTGTATATGAGCGGGTTTATGAGGACGGTGACAAATCGCATGTCGGTGGCACGAATGTGCGCACGTCTAAATGAAAAGTTGCTTCATGCGTGCTCGCTCGAGGTAGTGATGGAGACGCGCGCGTGGTCTGGCCGGCTAATCGTTGTATATTGCGCGCCTCGCGCTCTTCGATCTCCGTCAAACGTTGTTGTAAAGCCGCGTTATTCTGGGTCATGCTACTCGGCCCAAACGTTACGCGGTTTTGTTCCGGCAAGTGCGCATAATCAGTACGATTTGTTTCGACTGTTCCTCGTGTCATCTGTGCGGTGGCGAACGGATTTAGCATGGTCTTGTTGTTTAAATCGCGACTTGTAATTGTGTGTGAGGGGACTAGATCTCCCGCGTAATGCGGGACAGTGCTCTCTCTACTTCTGACATGCGTGCTTCCATGCGTGTATTCAGGGATATATCGCGTAAACTCTGCCTTAACGCGTCTATCTCCTCCGTTGCGTGGGATATTGAGCGTACCGTATACATGTCATCTGTATACGCTGCGTTCGCACTTCTGTTGGAGCGACCGGTTGCCTGGAACTACTAGTAGAGACCCTGTTTCGGATTCCTCTAGCGCCAGGTTAACCGGTTGGTCCGCGTTTGTAGTGGAGTCGACGGTCCGGCATAGCACGGGGGCGTCGTCTACCTGTGACTCGCGTTCCGTCGCGAACGTCTCGTAGTGAAGCGGTGGGCGTTCGGGTAGAATCGTGTTCGATGGGTCTAGCCTTTCGCTGCATAAGCTATTCTCCAAAACGGCTAGCATATCGCTTTTCGTCGTGGGTCCATTTAGCTGTCTATAAGCGCACTCGCGCAATAGTTGCCGACGGTTCATCTGAGACAAAGTTTTACCTGACATAGTGGACGTTCTTTACCGTATTTTGCGAAAATGAACAAAAATTAATAAATAAAACGCAAGCGCTTGTTTGTTTTTGTTATTCGGAAATACGTTATCGTCGGTCGCAAGAATACGCGCTATGTGTTCGCGTATGAACGTCAACAACGTCGGCCGCTTGTATTATTATTGTTGTTGTTGTGATACTGTTGTAGTATAGCCAAGACAAAATAGATAGGTATTTCAACAACTTTGTGATACGCAACCCACTCTTCATCCCATCTATAGCTGGTTCTATAGCCGAATATTTGTATGGTCATTTTCCATAAATATAGTGATATTATGATCATTTATGCATTAATATTTAATACAGTGGACCCCCGGTAATCCGGCCCCTGGTTAATCCGGANTTGCGAAAATGAACAAAAATTAATAAATAAAACGCAAGCGCTTGTTTGTTTTTGTTATTCGGAAATACGTTATCGTCGGTCGCGAGAATACGCGCTATGTGTTCGCGAATGAACGTCAACAACGTCGGCCGCTTGTATTATTATTTAGTTGTTGTGATACTGTTGTAGTATAGCCAAGACAAAATAGATAGGTATTTCAACAACTTTGTGATACGCAACCCACTCTTCATCCCATCTATAGCTGGTTCTATAGCCGAATATTTGTATGGTCATTTTCCATAAATATAGTGATATTATGATCATTTATGCGTTAATATTTAATACAGTGGACCCCCGGTAATCCGGCCCCTGGTTAATCCGGCGCCCCTTGTAATCCGACATGTCTATTATTATTGGGTATTTTTTTTACAATCTTCGCTAATGTAGATAATGCATGATTGAACAGGTTACAATTGTGCCATCACTATTGTGCTCAAAGTATAGATTCTTTGTGTACTGTTTATTCATTGTGTATTACGTATACGTACCTAGTAAATTATGTCGTCACAAGCCCAGAAGCGAAAGCACAAAACACTGACAATTAAAAAAAAATGTGATATTTTAGACCGTTTAAATCGTAATGAATCTTTTAGTAGTTTAGCAAGTGAATATGGCGTAGGCCGATCTACAATTTATGATATTAAAAAAAATCATGAGAAGATTAAAAACTTCGTATCAACTACTGACTGTGGGCCAGGCAAGAGACAGATACTCAAGAAAGCTGAACATCCAGAAGTGGAAGAAGCTTTGGACATGTGGTTTCTTCAGGAAAGAAATAGGCATGCTCCAATTTCGGGACCCATGTTGGCCATGAAAGCTAAGTTTTTTTATAAGGAAATTATAAAAAAAGATGATTTTGTGGCTAGCAAGGGATGGTTAGAACATTTTAAAAGTCGTCATGGCATACGTTTAATGACTATAACAGGAGAGAAACTTTCTAATGATGCTACCTGCATAGAGCCATTTAAATTAAGATTTTTGCAAAAGGTGAAAGATTTAAATCTTAACCCATCACAAGTGTACAATGCAGACGAATCAGGACTTTTTTGGCGTGTGATACCAAACAAAACTTTAGTTTCCTTTAACGAAAAATCCGTACCTGGGCTAAAGTAAAGAGTGTGTAACCATACTACCATGTGCAAATGCTGCGGGTACACACGCGCTAAAAATGGTTGTCGTTGGAAAATCGAATAAACCATGTGATTCAAAAACATTGATTTGCCTGTACATTATTATGGTCAAAAAAGTGCGTGGATGACAAAAGACCTTTTCAAGAAGTCGTTTGATGAATGATTTGTACTTCACACCAGAGCCTATCAAGACCAAATCTTATCTTTGGATTTGTGATTTTCCGGATTACAAGGTACCCTTTTGTTAAAATTTCCGGACTATAGGAGGTCTTAGGGAATACTCTATAATCCGACAAATTCGATAGTTCGACACGACCTGCAAAACGTTTGTCAGATTACTGGGGCTCCACTGTATTGTGCAAAAATAATTTGTAGCGTATAGAGGAACAATGAAAAATTATGTATATAATATACTTAATATTTAGAAGTGCTTTCATTGCATTAAATGATATATAATTTGCTTCACATTAATGTTACTTTTTTTTTTTATAAAGCCAAGAGGTGGGTTTGTCGNGAACAATGAAAAATTATGTATATAATATACTTAATATTTAGAAGTGCTTTCATTGCATTAAATGATATATAATTTGCTTCACACTAATGTTACTTTTTTTTTTTATAAAGCCAAGAGGTGGGTTTGTCGGCACAGTATCCTAAGGCGAACTGGCCTAATGTTATTTGGTAATTTAATTTTACTTATTACATACATTTATTTATTAAGTAAATTTTTGACAAATTAACTGATTATTTAAATTATTTAGCCTTATATAAGTTCTTGTTCTAACTAAATATTCTACCACTTCTTTGGGTATATTGTACTCTCCATTATTTAACATTAATTTGTTTGTTAATGTTGTAAAAATTTTAGGAGCTTTTGACAGATTGTCACCATGCAGACTTCTGAAATATATTTCTAATTGCTTCATTGCTCGCATTAGGTTGTCTGGTGGAATTTTTAATTGGCCTCTTGATATTTGATTAGTCCAACATTTTTTTTCTTCTGCATCTAAATCTATCAAATCTGGATATTTATTTGAGAACCGATTAGCTACATAACCTGCCATAAATTCTACACATCTCTTTCTATTTCATCAAATGGTTCTTCAATGTCCAACTAAAAAAAAATGTAAGTATTTGTTGTTTATGGTTCATTAAATATTTTTAGCTTATATATACTTCAAATTGTTCTAGCAAGTTAAAATTTGATTTTGGAATATCTGTTTCCTTTACACAAATACTGCGGTTTTTTGAATCAACAGTATCATTAGAGATATCTTTGGACAATTCTGAACTATTGAATAATTCTGATGTGATACATTCTGAATTATTCAACAGACTATCTTCATAACCATCTTCTGTATTGGTATTTTCAGTGAATACTAAGTGAGAATGCTTACCTAATACATACCACCTTAAACTAGAAAATGTATTAAATTATAAGTGATACCTTGTAATCTTACTCAACATAAAAACAAATAAATTCTAATTAGTATTTAAAATCCAATGCAGTTATATTGTTGCTTGCACTTCCGGACATTCTTTTTAGGAAACTAAATAAATTTTCTAATATATCTTGATTAAGTTTCCTAGTCATGATATATTGAAGACCGTATAAGTTTCTTACATCTAATAGTAAATTTTTTAAGGATGAATTGGTAACCAAAATTCCTACAAAGTAGTTTGAATTAATATAGCGTGAAAATAATGTATGTATATTTTTATAGTCTAAAATTTGAATAAACAATTTTAAAATGACTTAAGTATTTTACCCTTTTGAAAAGGTAGTAAAGTTGTCTTTTTAAAAACTCTCATTGATTTGATAAAACTATTCATTTTATTAAGTGAATCATTGTGATATGTTTCGTCTAAGCCATAAATTTTTACTCCTTTATCAAATTTATGTTGAGTATTTAGTAGGTCAAACCAGTTATTGATAAGTAAAACAATTTCTGAAGCCTGTTTTAGAACAATAATTTTTAGCCATGCATACATTTATACAGAAATCCAAAATGTAAAAAATTCTGAATAAATATTTAATTTACTTCTTTCCAGTTATATTTTTCAAATAATTTTTTTTCTCCGCCATATTCAATAGCTTTAGATACTGAATTAGATAATAACTGTGCTGCTAATTGAACCTTCATTCGGCCTGTCCCTTCAACTAATAAATGTTTATTGTTCAATTTATGAGCCAATTTAAAATCGTATCTAGAGTTCAACATAAATAATTCTTCAAAAATATTTTTCCCTATAAATTTTCCATTGGAAAGTATAAAACCTCTAAAATAATTATTTAATAAGTATTATTATAGAGATTATTTTATAAACAAATTAGATACTTGTCAATTAAATGATTTCATGCTAATTTTAAGAGATGTGGGACATCTGCGAAAACATGAATGTTTTAGTTTGAGATAGGATGTTTAAAAGAAGTATTATTTATGGATATATCTAAAGTTTTCCATAACTTGATGAACCCATATCACTAATTATCGCTTTGACATTAAATCCAGAAAAATGCAGTTGTTGAATAATTTTGTATAACAAATCTTTAGTCATTGGAGTATCATAACCATACATAATTGGTTGTTTCCAATTACCTACTAACCCTATACATTGGATAATTTGATTAAATTAAGTATAGGAGTACACTTCTTATATAACCATTATGTTATCATATTTATTTTATGTACCTCGAGCTATAACTGTTTGGACACACTTATGGGGTCCAATAACCCGTTCATTTTTTTTTGTCAAAACAAATTCTACTTGAAATATAGGTTTTATCAAAACAAATTACAGTTAATTTGTCAGCTATGCTTATAAGTTCTCCTTTATTAAAAGTAGATTATAAAAGTTCAATATATTANTCTCCTTTATTAAAAGTTAAATATATTCTTAAATAAGTCATTATTAAAAATACATTTTTATAAATATTACATTCGTAAAGATACCTTTAGATTTCATCAATGATAAAACACTAGTCAATATTCCTTCATCAACTAAAAATTTTAGTGCCCAAGTTGGTAAAGTAGATAACCTTTTTACTATTATATTGAAGGCTTTCTTTATTCTGTAGATAATAATATACTATTAATTTTATTATACTTTGTACTCCATTATTTTGTAACTATAGAGTTATCATAGATGTATATTTGTGACTTTGTTTATAACATTTTAAATTAGGAGCCCCTACATTTTTTTTTCGCACCGGAGCCCTTAGAGTTCAACAATCGGCACTGTAAATATATTATAAATGTGTGTATTATTCTTGGAATAATATATTATTTTCTATTTCACTCTTTAAACTCTCTTCGAGAGGTTTAACTTCAAGGTCTTGAAAAAGGTTAACTTTGTATTTTTCTGTACATTTAACACAACAAGAACACATGATTTTTCTCTAAAAAGTCAATTTTGTTATATAAAAAATTGAACTTAATTGATGAATGATTTAAAAATAAATGATGTTTAAATGTAATAGTTACACAGAGAATTTTCCAGCTGAAGTAATTACTACAGATTCATTAAATGAATGTTTTTTTTGGAGGAGTAATGTACTCCTTAAGAGGAAAAACGTGATTCTTGCTATGTAAACTTATAAGTATAATTTATTATTTAGAGTAATTTAATTTATAATTGAGTATGTAAAATACATGATGTATTTGTGTAATTTAGAAATAATATTTCATGAATATAATAGTTTTTTAAACTTATTTTAAAGGTAAAGGAATAGCTTTTCGTTTTAAAACTTTCCTATCCTTATTATTAGAATAAATTGCATAATTATCATTTGTAAAATGCAATGAACAAACAATAGCTAAATGAAATTAAACAAGCTCATAATAAACAGCTAAATATAAATATAACGATGAAATAATAGTGTAATTTATTTAGGATTCTGAAAAAAATATGACAATGTTAATTAACAGTTACTTGTTTTTACCAGAAAATTTATTGGTTTTTTAGTTATTTGGCCTAATCTTATTTGTTTTTCCCAGAATTTTCTTAAGACTGGATCTTTTGGAAATCGATGCAAGGTTATTTTTTTATTTTTAACCAATGATTTTTTTTTACTACCGCTAGTACAACCAAAAAACTCACAAACAGGTATTTTGTCATCAAAAATATAATTTTGAGTAAAAGTATGTAAGTATATCAAGTTTTCAAAATATTTTAAGACACTTAAAATAAACGCTGTTCATTTTATTTAATATACCCATGCCGTGAAATATAATCATTTCATATCAAATAATTTGTAAATTGATCATTTTTGTTGATATTGTAGTATAAATAGATATCACAATAGATTGATATCAATCAATAATAGTAAAAGGTAAAGGTATCATAAAAAACAATACAAAATATTAAAGTTGCTGTCAAGTATTTGATTTAAAGAATTGTATTTTGGCGGGCAAACCTATGCCCAATGAAATGAGGCGAACTATTACTAAGGGTGAGAAGGGCGGGATGCGTCAAACGGTCCAAAACTCGTTTGTTGCTGACATACCTATCTATTTTGTCATGAGTATAGCACTAAGATAATGGGTTTTGTATGGGAATGATGTTATTATAATCTTTATGATTTCGAAGGTCGGAAATAATAATACAAACGGTTTTATGGGACCCGGTTGTTAAATGCTAAATCGAACGCGTTGATCTGGGAGTCTATTTTTGAATCGTCCGTTCGTTGAACGGACACGTTCCTCGAACGGTCACGATCGTCGAACGGACACGTTCCTCGAAATACGTTCAACGAACGGACACGTTTCTCGAACGGACACGTTTCTCGAACGGTCACGTTCGTCAAACGGATTCTATTGTTCCATTAGGTATACGGCGTTCTAGGTATTGTTCGATGAACATTTCTGTTTTACGATTGTTTGCAATTTATTGTAATAACATAAATAAATATTTTGAAAATTAAATTCATACAGCTTGATTTTTAATATTTTAATATTTATTTTTAATTAATATAATACTTTTTAATAACAATAATTTATTACTAATACATACATTTATAATTTGCTAATTGAATTTATTTGATGTGAATTTATTCTAAGTAATTCGCTAAAACTATATAAATAATTTAATTACACAAATTCTAACAAAAATGTATTTACAATTGCATACAAGTTAAATTAAAAATGATTAATACACTTTAAAACAACAATACTTAAATTTTCGAAAATAAAGTGTTACATATATTTTATATAATTTTATTTTATTTATTCATTTTAAGATTAATTGATATAATTTATAAATTATGTTACATATAAATAAATAATACATTTAATAAGATTTTAGTTCTTAATTGGAAAAAATGACACCCTAGGTCACGATCTACTCCTAAATACGCCACTGTTTTGAAAAGTTGTTAACATAACAAACATATAATTTCATGAATAATTTTCACAAAAAACTTAAGGTAAATTTTCAAAATATGGTTTATTACGAGGTGTAAGGATGCAACCAACAAAATAGTTGTTACACGTATTACGAGTTTTAATTAATATTACTGAGTAATCATAATATATTATGTTTCAATTTATTTAACATATTAACTGAAAAATGGAAATTAATTTATAATAGTGAATATAATATTTTAATATTTTGTACTTTTTTTTTAGACAACGTAATATTTAAACCATAAATATTAATTTTTTCTACACGTGTTCAAACAATAGGGATAAAAAATGTTGAGTTAATATACATGTATAATACACAAGGGTTTACAAATACAGGTAGCTAATTGGTTTTTTATGACATGGATATTAACAGGTACAGAGCATTGATATTATCAATGGTTTGGTTGGGTTTCATGTTATGATAGTAGTTACTATCAATATCATGGTTGTAACGAGTAACGGGAAATCAGGGTTCGATTCTNTTGTAACGAATAACGGGAAATCAGGGTTCGATTCCGGGGAGGGAGTCTATGAAACGGCTACCACACCCAAGGAAAGCAGCAGGTGCGTAAATTACCCACTCCCGGAACATGGAGGTAGTGACGAAAAATGACGATACGGGAATCATCCCTCGTAATCGGAATGAATACTTTATATTTCTTAATTAGAATAAATCATGTTAATATATACATTTTAATAGTAATTATAATATACAGGGTGATTTTTTTATCATAACCCACTCAATTACTTGCAGAATAATAATAATTTAAACATTTTTTTTTTTATTATCTTTAGTTACACATTATTCTTGAATTTTTAACTATGTAATACTTTTTAAGTTCATCCCTTATGCCTTGGAGGGGGGTCAACTTTGTTTTTTTAAATGGTAACAGATATTTTTAATTTAATAAAATGTTTGAGGTTTTAATTCAATAATAAATGGCATTTGAATTTTTAATAAAACTCAATTTGTTTATTAGATATAAACATTTAAAGTTTCAATTTTTTGAGTTAATATATAGGTATAATACACAAGGGATTACAAATACAGGTAGCTAATTGGTTTTTTATGACATTGCTGTCTCAGTCACGGATTGTTTATTATCAATTATGATTATCAATAGATATACTTTCTGTATTGTCAGTTAGTGTATTTATAAACTCATAACAATTTGCCTTACTACAATTGATAATAACAATGCTGTGTACCTGCTAATATCGATGTTATAAAAATCCAATTAGCTACCTTTATTTACAATCCCATGTATATTATACATGTATATTAACTCAAAAAATTGAAACTTTAAATGTTTATATCTAATAAGCTAATAAAGTTATATTAAAAATTCAAATGCCATTTACTATTAAATTAAAAACTCAAACATTTTATTAAATTAAAAATATGTGTTACCATTTAAAAAAACAAAGTTGACCCCCCTCCAAGGCATAAGGGATGAACTTAAAAAGTATTACATAGTTAAAAATTCAAGAATAATGTGTAACTAAAGATAATAAAAAAAAAAAAATGTTTATATTATTATTATTCTGCAAGTAATTGAGTGGGTTATGATAAAAAAATCACCCTGTATATACAAATAATGCGACTTAAGTACGTAAACGTATCATGCACTAGGTATAACCGTATTTTGTGGGCGGGCGGTCGGGTCGGACTAACGTTATACCTGAGGTATAAACGGTGGTAGGAATATATAAATATATATACGTAAGGCGCATTAGACGCGGGCGGTATTGGTCAGTCAAAATAAAAATTTGTTTATATATATATATATAATATTGATGACAAGCACATGTGTACGGGTACGATAACTAAAAATAAATTTTTATAGGAATAGTGTGCCGTCGTGTGGTGAGCGAGGCGTGGGGAGGGGTGAATGCGTTATGACAGTCTAGTCTAGACGACGGAATATGCGATAACGGTGGCGTTTGGAGAGTTACAAACATACATACAGGTGAAACTAATATAAGCGTGTTAAAAATACGTGGATTCAATGTGTTACAATGTATGGCTAATCTCTTATCGAAAATTCCAGAAAAATTATATCATATCATTTATATCAATAAATATTATCCTTTGTAATCGGAATGAATACACTCTATATCTTTTAATGAGAATAAAGCGTGTTAATATATATTTTTAATAGTAATTAGAATATATATATTTATACAAGTAAAGCGACTTAAGTACGTAAACGTATTATGCACGAGGTATAGCTGGGTTTTGTGAGCGGGCGGAGCGCGGGGGAACGTTGTACGCGAGGCATATGCGGCGGCTGTAGGAATATATATACAGGGTGTTCAGTAAGTCAGGAAACGGGTTTCTAATGTTCTCATTGTTACAAACAATGTTGTAAAACTAACATGCACTAGGTATAACCTTGTTTTGTGGGCGGGGGGAACGTTATATCTAAGGTACAAATAACGGCAGCGGCGGTAGGAATATACAAATATATATACGTAAGGTGCATTACACGCGGGCGGTATTGGTAAGTCAATTAAAAATTTTTTCTATATATATATATATATAATTGATTACAGGCACGCGTGTACAGGTACGAAAACCAAAAATATAAAATTATACAGGATTAGTTTTGCAGGCGTGTGGTGAGCAGGGTGGGGTGAAAGCGTTACGACAGTCTAGTCTCAAGGTTATAGACGACGCGACACGTGCGCGTGGAAAGTTACGCACAACTCACAAACACCATACATGTGAAATTAATATAAACTTGTTAAAATAGCTAAGTGAAATTCTACAATTGTTGCGCTATCGACAATTTACTATAACCGAGTGGGGAATTCACTGCTGTCACCAGGGCCGTCCTTACAATTTGCGAGGCCCGAGTCAAAAATGAACATTTTTTTTTTTTGCTCATCAATAGTCAGAGTACCAGGCTAGTACCTAGGGCCAAATAATGTTATATCAACAAAACATAGATAACAACCATAGATCAGAAAGACGATTTTGTGTCATAGATATCCTTAAATAATTTTTTATGATTTTTAACTTGGAGAAACTTCTCTCTGCGCTTGCTGTGGTTATCGGAAGGGTCAATAATATTCTCAATGCAATAGAAATGTTTGGAAATGAGCCACATGTTGTTTCTATTAAATTAAGACATTCTATAGAAGTCATTTGTTTGTTCAAAATTCTACAAAAAATTTTTAATTCGTCAAAAAGTTCAATACCATTTATATCATTATTTTCACCATCTTTTAATAAAATTTCTAAATCCATACAATGTTTTCTTAACGTTTCTTCGTCAAATGTTTTTAAATTTTCAATATTATATAAAAATCCAAAATATTCTGAATGATGAGATAGTTGTTCAAAACGTTTATTAATTTATAAGATTGCTTGATCTATTACGGCTAAAAAATAATCATCGTAAAATGTTTGCTCAGCTGAATTTAGACGTGCATCTTTGCTTTCATAATTGAACTGCCTAACTTTTTTTTTAATTCTAGATTGTTTAAAAACTGCTTGAATATCAAGGCCTTCACATAAATTTTGCGCAATTTTTTTTGACGACTCAAACCCTTCATTTCTAAAATTATAAAAAAAATCTTTAAGACCACTTAATAACTGTACAGCATTACTCAATTCCATATTTTTGCTCTGAAGACTCTTACTAACTTTATTTATAGCAGATAACAGTTCATACCAAATAACAACACTTAAAATAAAGTCATAACAAAATTCATAGTTTGCTAATGACGAGCTTTCACTTTTTATTTTAGGATCCTTCGTTGATTCACTAATTTCTATTAAAGCGTCATGTACTTGGCATAATTGAAAACGGATAGGCTTAACCGATTCGACCCGAGATTCCCATCTAGTATCTGACATTGGTTTTAGTGTAAAATCTGAAACGTATTTGAGAAGAATAGTCCATCTTTCAGTAGAGGCAGCAAAAATTCTTTGAATTACCCCAAAAAATTTCATAGCAGCTGGTACGGATGATGCCATATCTCCGAGAAGTAAATTAAGGCTGTGAGCAGTGCACGGAACAAAAAAAGCTCTTGGGTTTTCAGAAAGGATTCTTGACTGCATTCCTTGATGATGACCTATCATATTCGCCCCGTTGTCATACGCTTGGCCACGACAATTATTTAAATCTATATTCATTAGTTTCAATTGTGCTTTTATTTCCTCTGTTAAATTCAAGCCAGTCTTACTTGTAGTATGAATGAAACATATAAAATATTCATTTATTTCATATTTGAAAATTTTCGAAATTTCTATAACGCGCAATAAAAATGTAAGCTACTCCTTGTGACCTTTATCAGGAGTTCCGTCCAATAAAATTGTGAAATATTTACTTTGTCTTACTCGATTTATTATTTCATCACGTATTTTTGTGGCAATAATATTAATAGTAATATTGTCTAACAATAATTTTTGTTCGTTATTTTCAATGTTAACTTGACTACTACTTCCGGCAACACAATCATTTTGATCTTTTTTTAAAAATTTACATAAAGAGTTTTTTAAAAGTTTATCCTGCTCTTTTTGAACATTTTTAAGTTTTCGCTTTTCAGCACCACTTTTAAATTTTCGATATTTATCACGTAATGGGCCACTCATTTTATTTTGGTAACCGATATTTAAGCTCCAACGACCACGAAAAACGAACACATACTAAAAATTACCTGTACAAACAGTTTGTTATTTTGGTGAATAAATGGTTTTATTATTTTGACTATTTTTCTACGAAATTCGTCGATTAAAATAACATGCCTTGCCTAATCGCGTATCTCGAGTGTATGTGCATATGCGAGTTGAGTGAAAAATGAACATGGGGAAATTAGTAAACCAATTGATCTATATATATAATCCATATAAATTTAATACAATATTTCGACGTTTACCTTTATAATGTTTGAAATTGTATTTCAAATGTATTACTTCTCTTTAAATAGCAGCTTTTTTTAAATATACAAATTAAAAAAATATAATCACAAGAACTAATTAATTTTAAATGAAATTGCCAAGTAATACTCTACTTTTTTTTTTTGAAGTGCGAGAAGTTGCGAGAAGTGGCGGGAAGTTTACATCATCTGGTGCAAGTAGGAAAATTTTCTCAATGACCTTTTTTTTTACTCATCTTTCTCCAGGTCTGGTATTTTTGTGCGAGACTCTAAAAGCGCGAGGCCCAGGGCCTAGGCCCTGCTTGCCCCCCCCCCCTAAGGATGGCCCTGGCTGTCACCAGCAAGCTATGACTGAAATAACTCGCAGCACAGGGTGGCTAAGTACACCTAGCTGTCTCTTATATGAAAAATAAAATAAAATAAAGACAAGTCAGCAAATGGTTTTCTTACCTTTTTATAAAGTTACTCCGGTTTTGAATCCTTGCCGGGGAGCCAGTTGACACGACTTACGTCGCAAAAATGTGGTCGACACTGGTTATGAGGGTAGAGACCCGTGGGCCGTTTATTAAATGAGCGACAACAGGTTATTTTAACAAAAAATAAAACAAACCGAAAAGATAAACACAATAATGAAAATCTTTGCTTAATATCGCGGCATTTTCGCTGGCGTCGACGACGCGATGTCCGGCGTGATCTTTGGGCGACAAAAGCTTAGCAGCGTTGTATGCGACGGTGCGCGGGTGTGTATCGGTTGGTCGACGTTGTCGTTTTCACAACGGGAGGAAGACTCTCGCACCATTTGCGGCGGGTCGTCGTCAGCCGTGCGGCATTTGCTGGACTTTGCACCGTAGCGTATAACACGCGGTGTTGGTCAGTCAAATACCCATAGTAGGGTGACGGGTAATAAAGGTGACGCGAGTCGCGGGGCAATCGTGTATAACGAAGCGACGCGGGCCGTGTCAAAATAGAAAATATAATGTCACGATTGAAGTGTTTTCAATTATAACTTTTTAGTGATTTTTGTCGGTACATTTTTTAAAAAAAATCTGAATATCAACACTATTAGCTTCGATGCGAAGCTGAGAAGGTATTGGTTTTACTA
>NW_026099574.1:13541470-13549893 GCF_025091365.1 Daktulosphaira vitifoliae | reverse complement strand
CACTATCTAAAGATTTGCATCGAAGCGTTTATTTTTGATAGTGATTTTAATCACTGTCAGATATCATTATACTTGATCCAACTATACCACGTCACAACTGTGCCGCGACCCCCCTGTGCTGGGTTTTTTTTTCTTTGTACTACACGTGTCATATTTATATACCTGATAAAGTAATACTGTATTTTTTACAACAATTTTGAAATATTGAAACACTATGATATCTATTGATATTTTTACTAGTATATCTTAATTTTTTTAAGACAAATGATCTAAAATACTCAGTACATATGAAAATAGATTGATACAATAATCATAAACAATAACCTTGCCCAACTAAATGTAGATTGTCATTGGGCAAAATTTCATCAATTTTTCTTACACGACTAGTGGAAACTTAACTACTGTTCAATTTTAGTGACTTGCCCATGAAAATATATATTCATTATTAATACTTTTCTAAACAATGACATGTTGCATTAATATCAAAATACAGTATTCTATATGAATAGTATACTTATGTAATGTATTTTTTGTATCCTCCCTTTTTTTTTTTTTTTTTTATATNTCTATATGAATAGTCTACTTATGTAATGTATTTTTTGTATCCTCCCTTTTTTTTTTTTTTTTGAGATTACAGCAATAAAATTTCTTTAAACACGTGGCATGATTCTGCGGTATGTTGTATGTGTAATATTTTGTGAAAGATTAGTAGGATTCATTCAACTCTTTGATGTGTGATTGGTACCCTTTGGCGTTGTATGTAACCAAAATTTTAGTTGGAGTTGAGTTGTGTGTTGCTTGTGATTAATTAAAACGTGTAAATTTGTTGATTTCTCTTCATTGAGTAGTTGGGTGTTTTCTATAGTTAATATGAAGGTGAGGAATTATTCTGCGATTTATTATTAAATATTGAGTACTGTATATGATATGCAGCAAAACGTTCATAAAATGGATAATTCATATAATGATATTTGATTGAAGTCTTAATAAATTGTAAAGTTTTAATTATATTTAAAAATTAAAAATAAAATTTTACATTTTAGCTTCGATGCGAAGCGGAGAAGGTATTAATTTTACTATGATGTGTTTTTTTTTTTTTTTTTTTTTTTTNTAATAAAAAGAAAAATAATAATAGTTGTATGATTACCGTGCCATTAAAATTAATGTTATAATTAACTTAAATTAATAAGAATACAATTTTGTTAGAATTATTATTTAAACAATATGTTTTATAATCATATTTTATTTCAACTTGATAATACAAAGTCATATAATATAATCATTTAGTTTATTAGTAGTTGATCTTAAGTCTAGTTTTAATTAAATTTAAAGCTTATGAATAAAGTTATTCTAGCTTATTGCTAGAAAAAGGTTATTGTTTAGACAAATTAGGTATATTAAGATTAAAACTTATAATGTGAAAATATTCAACTAAATTAATAGGAATATTCTTAAAAAAAAAAAAAATAAATTTAATTATATAGAAATATATATACTTTTTTTTTTTTTTTTTAAATTATGATTCTAAAGTTTAAAACTTAAAATATGTAGTCTAAAATTATATTTAGTTCTAAGATATATTTTAAAAGAAATCTTAATTTTTAAATGGTTTTCATTAAATAATACTTAAGGAGTGTGTATATTTTTTTATACGTGACAAAGTCAAACTAATCACCATACTTAAACTAGTGTTTCGTGTCAATTGAAATATTTTAATCAGACATATTTGAGGAACTGTATTCAGTTGAGCTATTGTATAGATTTAAGAAATTGTTATACCCGGAGTTATCTAAAAGTTTGTGTATTAAACATTTCATTAATGCTATATTATTTGTTGGAAATAGATTTCTCCCTTCATGTGTTTCATTACACAATGATGAATGTGTATCTTGTAGAGAGAGCTCACGCTCATCATTGTGGAGTCTACGGAATTGCATTATTGCTAGTATGGTAACTTTTTGCGTTGAGTAGGTTTCTAGAATTAACTGATAATTACCATTGTTAAAACTGTCATATGCTTTGAAATTTATTATGTTGAAAAGAGGGTTAAGATAGTCTATGGAAGTTTCTAGTGTTTTACTGCAGTTCCATACAATAACTACAGGCCAAGAATTATTTAAATTAGATGTGTAAGCCATGACTGTTGGTTGATTTAATGTGTTATATTTAGTTTTTATATTTCTTTTTAATTGCTGAATTATGTGGTGTGGTCTCGGTATATTTTCTCGAATTTTTTTTATGCATAAATGTAATCTGTTATGTTTTAGTGAATTTATTTGTAATGTTAAAAGCTGCGGTTTACCTTTCAATTTGTAAATATTACATGGTCCTTGGAATATATTAGTTATTGCTCCTCCGATGAGCACTTTTCCAAGTTCGTGTAAGTTAACCATAGTTAGGTCAATTAAAAAAAATTCGTATGATAAAGAGGTAGCCATTATGAATTGGGGTGATAATTTTAATTAGAATAGAAATGAATAAGAAAAAAAAAAAAATTGCACGAAACAAAGAGAAGAATAGGACTGGTTAGTATTTTTATGTATTAATAGAAAAAAAAATGATTAGAATTATCTAATTATAAGAAAGTTTTACCTGTATCGTATTGTGATGTGTCTTTCTAGAGCTAGTGTTCGCTTTGATGGTGTCTATAAGACTAAGGATTCAATATGTATTGGAAAATTGGGCAGCTAGTGTTTTTTTTATATATGGCTCCCCCTTTTGTATAGATTTAGGTTGTGTAAATATCGAGAAGGATTTTTTTTATGATTTGACCATATTGTTGAATGAGATCTTAGATTATTTATTTATTCCATTGCTGAATTGTAGTGTTAAAATTACTGAATCCTGATGAGTGTATAAGCCTATTTAATATACATGTTGTTATTCTTACATTGTTTTTTGGGTTGTGAATTTTTCCTAAATGTGTATTAGCGCATAACAAGTTGTGTGTTTGATGTAATGTTAATTTTTTTTGTTTATTAAAAACATCAGATATTTCAGTAATTGCTACCAACGTGGTTTTATCTAGAGAGAATATTTCTAATATTAGGTAAAAATTTCCGTCATTAAAAGAGTCTACACATTTGAGATTTAAGATAAGTTTCTTTGGGGCTAATAATTGAAGAGTATAATATTTTGCTTCAGTGCAGTCCCAAAGTATAATTGCTTGTGTAGTTTTCGGAACATTAATATGTTTCAATATAGAAGATTTATTTATTCCTTGATGATTTATATTTATATTGTTTTGTAATTGTTTAATAATGGCACCTTTTGATGAATTATTGTTTGGAATAGTTTCTATGATTTTCTTTTTTAAGAAGTCTAATCTTAATCTTTGAATGGTATCTATTTGGATGGTTATGATTATAGGTTTTCCTTCAAATTTTTCAACGGGACTGCTACCGTTGAGTACTCTTTTAAGAGCTCCTCCTATGAGGATTTTTCCTAGATTACCTAAGTCTACTAGAGTTAGATCCATGACAAAGTATACAAATGTAGTCATTTTGTAAAGGCGGTATAGGAAGAAATAAATTATTTTATAATTGATTAGCTTAAAGTAACTTAATTATTATAGTTATTGATAATATTATATTATTACAAAGTATATATTTATGCTTTAGTGTGAGTAAAATGATTAATAATGTGTAATAATAATAATCTTTATGATATTAATAATATTAATAATAGTAATGAATACCTTAGTTTTATCCTATGCTTTGTAAGTTGTGTATGTTGTGTTGGTTTTTTTTTGAAAGACTAATTGATGATTATTTAAAGGAAAGAGGAATACTTGTTTAGTGATTTATAAGGTTTGGTCATAATTAATTTTATGGTTTTCTTTTTATATATAAGGGTGTTAAACGTAGTGATTTAGTTTACATTGTTGGCGGTCTATTGTTAAATGGCGTATTATTGGTGTATAGTTTTGGATATAATTTATTTATATCATCGATGTTCTGATTTGTATATTGTATGTATGTTTGTGTGCTATTTGAGTGTGAGGATGGTTGTTCTTCTTTTACTATGTTATTCATTGGTTTTAAATAATTATTTTTGTGGTTGGCATGCATAAGGTAGTGTGTAATACTAGAGAATATGCCAGCTAGTAATTTGAAGCTAAATCCAAATGTTTGATATAATATAGTTATATTTAATATTGTATTAATAAATATTATGATAAGTTTCCAAATGAAAAATAAACCTAAACAACCACTAATAATATTACCAAAGCCAATAAACCAACCCCATAGTTTTTCCATTTCTTTTTTAACTAAATTACTTATAGTGTTTTCATCTATCAGCGATGATAGTTTTAATGGATTATATACTGCATAACCCATAGATTGTCTTGCGAGATTATTTTGTGCAGCTAATACTTCTTGTGGAAATAGTAGATGCTTTTGAAATGAATTCATTAATTCTCTTGAATAAAGACCCGCATTCATTAAGTGTTCTGGACTTTTATAAGACCAAGTAAATGCTGTTTCAGGTTTTAATAATTGTGGGGGATTTATTTGTCTGAATTCAGGTGATAAACTAAACCATATGCTTTCTATGAAGTATGAGGAGGGTAATAAATCATTACAATTTATTTCAGTGCCGTATTCTTGTAATATATGAGTTTTAGGGGAAAGAAACATTGTTTTATTATTATATTTTACAGGTAATTCATTAAAACAACTTGTTGTTTTAGCTAGTTCTACTTCTACAGGTTTACATTTTAATAGATATACTATTTCTCCAGCTTTTAAAGCTGTATAACCTGGTCCTTCACCCATGAGAAAAGCAAATTCAGAAATGCTATACGATGCTAAAGTTAATTTTTGCATTAATAATTTACGTTCTAGATTACATTGTTTTAATACTAAATCTGTGTACATCGAAACTACGGAGGAACTTATAAAATTTTCTATATAGACAAATTTTGTATTAATGTATGCTAATAAATCAGTATTATAAGTAGAAATCGGTTTTGATTTAAAATTATTCATATATAGCATGTCAGTGAGAATTAAAAGTCTTGGATGTTCAGTTAGTTTTATTTCAATACTGCAAGCAAAGCCTAAGCCAGTTTCTCGCAATGCGAATGCAATTTTATCTGTTTGTACCAGATATGTATGTGTTTCTGTAGAATCATTATACGCGTTAGAAGTGATTAATGACGCAGGACCAGAGTATATAACATCAAATTCGTTTTCATCACAGTTTGTAGAGGGTTCATTATGATCCCATGTTGTAAGTCCGTATTTCATATCTATCCCATGATAATTCGATAGTTTAAGACGCGTACCAGTAGGTAAAATTAAAAGGTCATCTTTATAATTAGCAACTGCATATCCATTTGATAATAATATTTTAAATTTTCCCTGTACAACGACATTTTCATAATTAGTTCTTTCGTTAGAAAATGAAGAACCTACGCAGTCGCCATTTGCTGTGAGGGATCCCGCAAGTGTTGTGTGAAAATACTTCGTTTGATTTACTATTAGTCCTGTTATTACTTTATTATTGTTTAATTGATAATAGAGTTTATAGTGTAAATCTACGCATTGTGGTGGACTTAAATCTATGATTTCTGTATAAAAACCGTTTTCGACCATTTGTGCATCGTCTAATAAACTACATTTAGTTATAATATAATCAGCTACAATGTAGCACGATTGATAAGGGATAGAATATGATTCAACGCGTTGTAAGAGTTTAATTTGTGGTAGCCTTATTACTTGTGGAGGTGGAGGTGTGAGACAATGATCTACGTTTAATGTGCTGAATGATGTTATGTTTATATTGGGACCCGCACATGAGTAAGCTATAAACGCCTTCGCTGGTAATAAACATAAAAAAAATGTTACTATTATGCAAAAGTGAACAGTGGAGTATTTACACATTTTGTTAAATGGTGTATGTTCATATAACTGTATAGAAAGTAAATGGTTTAATAATAAGTATTTAGTGATTACCTTAAATATTATATTTTGAATTCAGGATTCTATTCGTTTTGATTAGTGTGTTCTCGACTGTGATAAGGTTTGAGTCGCCTAATATGAATAACATCATTAGTTAATTTATTACCCAATGTTAATTGTACTAAGTAATTGACATTATTAATTTTTGATATTATTTTAAAAGGACCTCTGAATTTAGCAGCAAGTTTTGGACTTTTATTAGCCTGTTGAAACGGAAATTTCACTAGGACTAATTGTCCAGGAGAATATTCTGTTAATTTATGGGTTTTGTCATAGTTAAGTTTTTGAATTTCTTGTGCTTTTTTTATATACTCAGGTATTTTATCCCTAATTGTTTTTAATTCGTGTAATGCTTGTTTAATATCATAAGGAAGAATTTCAGGAGTTAATTGCAAATCTATCGTTAAGTTAGCATTAAATCCGTGTAATAAATAAAAAGGCGTGTGGTTAGTGGATATTTGAGGAGTGTTGTTATAACTAAATGTTATATAAGGTAGATAATAAGACCATCGGTGATGAGTATCATCATTAATGTAGTGTCTAATAGCTTGGCATATTACACCATTAATTCTTTCAGTGAACCCTTGTGATTGTGGAGCATAACTAGAAGAGAATATTTGTTTTATTCCAAAGTTTTTGCAAACTTGTTCTAGTGCGGAATTGCGAAAATGAGAGCCTCGGTCGCTAGAAAGATAGCGGATTACACCATACTTGGTTATGAAATTTATCAAAAATCTAATTACAGTGTTGGCATCAGCCGATCTAGTGGCTTTTGTAAATACATATTTGGTGCTTTGACATGTAAAAACTAAAATATATTTTTTATTGTTACTACTGACTAATGGACCAAGAAAGTCGGCTGTTAGCCTATCAAGGGGCTTACAACAAAGTAGTGGAATAGGTTGAAGTTCTCCTGCGGGTTTCCCTGGAGCTTTTTTATTTATTTGACATTCGTGACAAGTTTTTATAAAATGAGTAACATCTTTAATAAGATCTGGCCAATAATATTTAATTTGTATTTTCTTAATTGTTTTTGTAATTCCCATATGTGCTGACATAGGTGGACAATGATGTGCTGAAATGACATCTTGCANTTTTTCTTAAAAATTTAACTATTTAATCTTGCCGTCTGTTCGGCGCCACAGATACGCTTATGGTAATTAAAAAGATGGACATTAATGTAAACATCGCTCCAAATGAACGATGTATTTGTAAAAAGTAATAAAATAATAGTCGGTCAGAAAAGTATTTAAAATTGATAATTATTTGTGTAAAGATTATTCTAGAAGTTTCTCGGATAGTCTCGAAACTTCTATTTTGATTCATTACAAGATGTACCCCAGTTTTTTTTGCAGCATGTCCTCATGCTGTGTTATAATGTGCAAACTTAAAACTAATGTTAATATTACTTATAATGTATGTTAGTAGGGTGACTAGATTATACTCAAAGCAGCATTTGTAGCTGTTACATTTAAAATATATAAGAAGTTATACAAACATAAAGGCTATGGTCATTTTTCTATTTGTGTGTTGATTGAAGTGTTGTGGATGAAAGTGTGTTTCTTTATTACACGTATCATATGTGTTGTGTATATTCGTATATACAATACTTGTATTCTTTTCATTGAATGTATTTTTTATTATATCATATTCAATTTCATTGACTAAGTCTACGTCATTATGTGAATCGATTTCAATAAATGAATCATAAGCATTACTTGAACCGATATCATTAAACGCGTTTTGTACAACATTATGTGAATCGATTTTAATAAACGTGTCCTTTAAGGTATTAGTTGAACCGATATCATGAAATGTATTTTGTACGACATTAGCTGAATTGATTTTATGAAATTCGTCTTTTACGACAATTTGTATATTAATCATATTACGCGCGTTATTATATTTATTTTTCGCGTTATCATTTATACTTATTATATTATCTATATTACATTTATTTTGCGCGCTATCAATTATATTATATTTATTATTTACCCCATTATCATCATATTCTTTAAATTTATTATTTTGCGCGCTATTATCATATTTTTTTCCAAAATTATTATATTTATTCTCATTATGCGCTTTATATATATCATTTGATTCATTAATATTCTCATATAAACTATTCTTTTTATACTTATAATGTTCATTATTCGCGCAATATTTATCATCTATATTTATTATTTTTCGGGGTATATCATTATTATTTATATTATATATATTTTCATTTTTAATATTATCAATTCTATATTCATTTAAATCATTATCATTTATATAATTAATCATATTTTTACTAAAATCAGTGGTATTTTTATTTCCCATATTGTTACTAAGGCCTTTATAANGTGGTATTTTTATTTCCCATATTGTTACTAAGGCCTTTATAAGTATCATTGCAATGTTTATTATAGATATTTGTCATGACAGTATTTTGTGAATGATCATTCATATTAG
>NW_026099574.1:13540225-13541370 GCF_025091365.1 Daktulosphaira vitifoliae | reverse complement strand
TACTTTATAAGTGAAGCTGGTAAAGTAGAATGGCAAGATAGAATGATTCATTAAGTCAATAAAAGTAATGTGCTCAATAAGCTTATGTTAAATGTCTTGTTAGTACTACCAGTAATGGTCTTTGATTTTTATTCTTTTGGTAAAAAGTTTTTGCCACAAGAATTATTTTTACTAAAAAATAACATTTATTTATAATTAACATTTATTAAAATTGTTCTTAGTATAAACATACAAATAAAAAATTTTAAAAGTAATTTTTTATACATTTTTATGCTATAGATCTGGTCCCTGGCACTTTTCCACCTTTGCTGTACTTTGTCCACTGAACCATGATAAAGGTTGTTGAAGACTGTATGTCTTTTTTTTGGTTGAACAGATTTTTGGGGTTTTATTATATTTAAATTTTAAGTAACACTATGATCGTTAATATATCAATTTTTTTTCNTATTTAAGTAACACTATGAACGTTAATATATCAATTTTTTTTCGTTTAAATTACAACTCTTTGCTAAGAAGGCACGTCGCCGACTGACTTAATTAAAAGTGGTGGTCAACGACTGTCCACGTACATGTTGATAACGATAGTCGGACTAAATAGAACGGGCGCCTTAAACACTGTTTTAAATTAAAGATTATTAAACAAATCAAATAAACAAAAAAAAACAAAATATTATAAAATACTACAAATAAACCAAAGGAATAAAACTTATCAAATAGATTTAACAATTAATATTCGACAATATCCATCGAAAAAACACACAATTGGACTCTCATAATTTATCTACACAAAATAAATATAAATAAATTAACAAATAAATAATCGAAAATGTTTAATTTTAACATTATGAATCATTGAAGCAATTTAACTCATTTTTGATTGCCCTCAAAAGGTAACGGACATAATTGTCATACCGCTCTATTAGTTTCACCGTTTGTATTCCTAATTGTCGCAGAACGTATAACACCATCTTTACCATGCTTTACCCAACTTCCAATTCAATGACGCTACATTTTCATCGCGTAACATAACTATAGTGCCAACGTTAATATTAGGACCCTTGGCCTCTTCCACAAGATTTGGGAAAAATGTCGCACACGACGCCATCGATCTAACCGATCGGTTTGAATACCGGTTTCGTCCGCTT
>NW_026099574.1:13520155-13540125 GCF_025091365.1 Daktulosphaira vitifoliae | reverse complement strand
GAACATGGAATAACTAACTGTTTAATTGATAAATTGAAATTTTTTTTCAATTTTTGAGGGTAATATCTTCAACTAGATAAGCGTGTTAAAAAAATGTAATGTTTGCGATAAAAATCACTTTCTATCGGGATGTTTTTTTGTATTTAAAACTGCCATAACTTTATCAAATATTAACATATCAAAATAATATTTTTTTATATTGAAACCTTGGATAATTTCCTTTCATTTGATATCATTTTTTTTGAAAATCTAACACTTATTCTGCTCACAGGGGGGGATTTAAAATAGCAACATTTTTACAAAAACTAACTTTTTCATCTTAACTTTTGAAAATGTTCCGGAAATACTGCGTCCTTTCAACATATATCAAATTAAAGCTTATGTCATGTATATAAAATTAAAAAAAAAAAATTTGTCCCGACGACCTATCTTCTATGTGCAAATGGCTACCGTATTCAAAAATATGCTATTTTTGTATTAAAACTCTGGGTTTTGTATTTTATTTTATTTTAAAATATCTTATAAGAGCAATACACTGACTTTCATGAATATTATATAATGTAATTGACATAGAATAAAGTTCATAAGAAATTAAACTTATTTAAATTTTATGCTTTTTTAAGGTCGAAAAAGTAACTTTTAAATTTGACTTAGCTTAAATTGCCAATTTTATCATGCGACGAAACCGTCGAACAGTTGCCGAATCGGTAACACTTGTGTCTCACACGGTAAGGGTTCAGAGTTCGCATCCGCCTGTGTCAGTTAATATTTTGCACTTTTTTTGAGATAGAAAAAAATTTTCAAATCATTTGATTTTTATCTCATTAAGATTCAATAACTTCAATAAATATCAAGGATCCCATATCACTATAGTCTCCCCTCGCAAGAAGAAATTTTTTTATCATATTAATATTATTTTTTACTATGTGTTTTGTTTGAGGCCACGATTTATTTTTCCAACCCTCACTTAACCTTCTTTTTTCATATGCGTGTTTTTTAGTTTTATTAAACTATATTTATTTTTTTTGTGTTTGTGAACGCTCAATCTCAGCTCTCGCTGGACCGATTTATAATAAATATATATTTATATATATATTTATGTGGCCTCAAACAAAACACATAGTAAAAAATAATATTAATATGATAAAAAAATTTCTTCTTGCGAGGGGAGACTATAGTGATATGGGATCCTTGATATTTATTGAAGTTATTGAATCTTAATGAGATAAAAATCAAATGATTTGAAAATTTTTTTCTATCTCAAAAAAAGTGCAAAATATTAACTGACACAGGCGGATGCGAACTCTGAACCCTTACCGTGTGAGACACAAGTGTTACCGATTCGGCAACTGTTCGACGGTTTCGTCGCATGATAAAATTGGCAATTTAAGCTAAGTCAAATTTAAAAGTTACTTTTTCGACCTTAAAAAAGCATAAAATTTAAATAAGTTTAATTTCTTATGAACTTTATTCTATGTCAATTACATTATATAATATTCATGAAAGTCAGTGTATTGCTCTTATAAGATATTTTAAAATAAAATAAAATACAAAACCCAGAGTTTTAATACAAAAATAGCATATTTTTGAATACGGTAGCCATTTGCACATAGAAGATAGGTCGTCGGGACAAATTTTTTTTTTTTAATTTTATATACATGACATAAGCTTTAATTTGATATATGTTGAAAGGACGCAGTATTTCCGGAACATTTTCAAAAGTTAAGATGAAAAAGTTAGTTTTTGTAAAAATGTTGCTATTTTAAATCCCCCCCTGTGAGCAGAATAAGTGTTAGATTTTCAAAAAAAATGATATCAAATGAAAGGAAATTATCCAAGGTTTCAATATAAAAAAATATTATTTTGATATGTTAATATTTGATAAAGTTATGGCAGTTTTAAATACAAAAAAACATCCCGATAGAAAGTGATTTTTATCGCAAACATTACATTTTTTTAACACGCTTATCTAGTTGAAGATATTACCCTCAAAAATTGAAAAAAAATTTCAATTTATCAATTAAACAGTTAGTTATTCCATGTTCTCCATAAAGACAATTAAAATCATTCATTTTTAATGTTTTCAAAGTATTTATTGATGAATTAAGTTTGATATGATAGGTTTCAACNACTTTGTGCAAAATTTTTTGTATATTGAGCGCCTGACGCTTTTTTTCACAATAATACTAGTATTTTTCGTTCATTATTGTTTTAAGTCAATTTTAAAAATTATTTTTAACTTTTTAGTTCGATGTACTTTAAAAGCGGGTTTTTTAGTTTTTTTAAACTATATTTATGTATATTTAAAAATAATAATTCTAGGACCGGAACTGTTAATGATTTCAAAAAAAATTTAGTGTTGATCTAGTTGTTCCAAATAATAAATATTGTATGGATTTAAAATTATTGAAACTTCCATAACGTTTTTGAAAATCAAAATGCGTGAATTATTTCTTAAATTTTATTATGTTTTTAAAGGCGTGCTCTTTCACTTTGATATCACTGCTTTCTTCTGGCCAATATTCAAACTATTATTTATTAATAATCGAGTGCGAAGTATAATCAACATTGTTGAGATTTGTCACCAATAGATTGCGCTTATATAAAATTACAATAACTTCAGCATTTTTAAAAGAATTGTCTTGTGTTTTTACATTTGTAATATATAAAATAAATAAATAAATACTATATGTATTTATATTTGAGAAAATAATTAATTTTTAATAAATTTCCACAACAGACAAAAAAAATTGATGCATAGAAGACATAACTAACCTAATCAAATTACTGCATAGTTTTTTTTGTCTTTAGATTTTTAAATACCTCTGAATAAAGCACTTTGGGTATCGCTTCTCGGCCTATCGGCTAAGATCAAAGTGTAGTATCTGTTCTTATCAGCTTAACATCTGATACACGATTCATCGAATCGTTCAAATGTTAAACTAATTTTTTCACTACGGTGGAGATATTGGGGCTTGCTCCTACTCCACCACGGGTTGACCCGGTATTGCAGTACCACCGGGAACGGCCCACATAATCGATTTTAATTGTATAGTGATACACCTTAGTAACTGAACTCTTATCTTTCACTAACGTGCTATACGCGAATTTTGATGTTCATAATGTAGTCCCGAAGATTGATTTGAATCAATAGAGCTCATTATTGATAGATAATTGAGGAATTTCGTGGAACAGCTAACTTGTACACAATTATGATCGTTCATAAAAGTATATTAGATAATTTTACTATGCCTAAAACTATGTACGATCATGCAGATTGCAAATACGTTAAGAACACAATAAACATACATATGTGAGATAGATACCATATCATATATATTTTATTAATATACGAAATCGGAGATTACATAACTGATCCGATCATATACAAAAATGAATTAATTCAATGGTTATAATAAAAAGGAACAAGTACATTTTTGTGTTTCACGGGTGATATGACTAACTGAAATTACAATAATCTTCAAACATTAATTAGTATCAACACATGCAAATAAAGTAAATATAATGTATAAAGTAATAGGAGAAGTACAAAAGTATAAAAATATCAGATTAGTTAAAACAAAAAAAATTATTAGTTAGTTATAAACGTGTAAAAAATTTGTTACAATAAATTACTAAGGTAAGAATGAGAGTAATCATCAATGCGATTCTAGTAAAATGGAATATTCAGTTGTGTAAATAATTGTTAAGATGAAATTGTTTACAAAAAGTTATTAACAATGTAAAAGCAAATAGATGTAAAATTGACAACAAAAATTAAACTTAAAAAAATAATAAAATAAAATATTTTATTGTTCATATGTAAAAATAAAAATTTAATTAAAATTTTTTTTTTGTGAGGCATAATATTAGAGATTCTAGATATTATTTGATGATAATATTAATTATTCTAGGGCAGGTAATGTATACAATAATATGAATTCGGTAATATACTGTAGCTAAATTAAAAATAATAAAATAATAAAATAGTCATAACACGTATAACAACATTAATAATTGATTCAATTTAAAAAATGTTCAATTCAGTTTAGAGCAAATAAAAACCAAGCCAATCGTTAGCTTTGATCGCCATCTTGATAATGAAGTTTTCGTAGTGTAGCTAATTTCATACGTTCTTTCTCTAAAGAAGACTCCAATTCTAAAACGCGAACTTGACATTCAATTTCCAAACGTTTTGTTTGATGCTCATTTAATACACCCAAGTCTAGGTCTTCTGTAATAATAATAATAATAATAATAATATTATATTAACATAAATTATCAAAACAAAATACTACTAAAACAAATATACCTGGCTGTTGTACCAATTGTGTACACGACTTCGCAGTTGCTACTACTGTTGCTGTAGCATTAGTAACATCACGAGATGCTTTTGATAATTCATCTAAATTTCTACTACCTCGAGGCGCTTTAACACGACTAGCAACAACTAGTTGGGCAGTTCCTGCTGCTACACTATGGGATGCTACAATTAATCTCGACAGATTACCATCAGCACTAACAACATCATTTGCCGCGTCCCTGATATAAAATTCGTTTTATTTATTCTTCTAGGTATCTTATTTTATTTACCACAGATACTTACAAGAGACCTTTGGCACCAAAGCCAATTGACTTAGCTGCAGAAATGAGTCCTTCTGTCCACTGATGATTACGCTTATAAAACTCTTTTGCTGATCCTTCATTACCTTGATTGGCAACAATTTCGAATTGAAGTTTTTTCGATTTGTGTACCAAAACTCTTATTGCTGCCATAAGTGATGTGCATGAATCTAATATCTGTTCGTTGACTTCGAGTTTTATTCCAGAATGAGCAGCTCTTGTTTCCGTTATCATTTCCTGAATTGTAGTAAAGAAAATTGAGTATAACAACCATTCTTTTCATGACTTCATGATACCACTAACCTGAATGCGATTTGCTGCTTCTTCGATAGCTTTGTCCATGGTTGATAATTCATCTTCTACTAAATCTCCTAATGATTCGGTCGCTTGTGTAGAAAGAGCCATAGATTCAACATCATTCACAGCACTTTTTAAATCTTCACAATATTCTCCGATTTTACTACCAGTTTGCCAAGCAGTTAAAAGTTTAACACTTGTTCTGCTAACGTCTTTGCATCTATCCGCCAAACCTAATTATTCAAAACACAAAACCAGTTTGTTGTGTGTGACAAAAAATAAACCTTTACATAACATTATTTACTTACTTTGAGCATCATTTAGATTAGACTTCGTATTGGATACTGCTTTTCCAAATACAACATACATGGCAATATAGTGAGCTAATACCGCAGCATTGTCTTTTCCTCTATTAATGGCTTCAACAAGTTTATCTTTTATTAAGATCAAACACTCTAAAAGTCAGATGTATACTGGTATTAATAAATAGCCAAGAATAAAAATACCAAACATTACTTACCAGGAGAGCAAGTATATGAAGACATTGAAGGATCATCTAATATATCAAATGTATGTTCAATTATTTTTCGACAACATTCTAAAAAAAACCAAACCATTAGTACAACACATATTTTAAAGTAATAATTGTTTTATAAACAAAAAATACTTACCAAACCATTTTGTGTTTTCCAAAATTTTTAAATCCTCTGATTCGCCCAGTTTTAATTCTAGATTTGACTTCATAATCTCTACATTTTCTAATTTTTTTTTTAATTCGTTTAATTCTGTTGACAGCATTTCAGTTTTTAAAACTAATTCCTACGAGTAAAAAATTATTTTAAACAACTTATAAGTTATCTTTTATTGATAGTAGAAGTTACATCATTCTGTCGAGTAGTAGAATCAACTGTGGCTTGTAAAGCAACTAATTCTTCTTCAATTTTTATTCTGTGTGGCGTCATGTTAAATTCTACAGTTCGCAGGTTAGACAGTTGTTTATCAACATCTGATTTCTAAAAAATATTCAAAACATTATTGTTTTATAATTTGACAAAAATATATTTGATCATATAAAATACTAATTAATGAATCTATACAGCTTTGATTAGTTTTCTTTTTCCAAAATAATATACACAAATATTATAAACTTATATCATTAAATTAGAACATTTATAGTTTTATCAATTTACAATTTTTATAGGTTAATCTGAAAATATAAATATACATTTTCTTTCATTTTAATAATTATTTTGCAAATAAAAAATTAATTTATTATATCGAATACTTCTAAAAAATGTACACTTTTGATAATTGTTATATTGTATTTATATGCAAATATTATTTAAGTTAAAAAAAGAGAAATTAAGTAAATGTTAAAAAAAAAATGATTGTAAATATACACAGAGTAAAATATTTTTTCATATATACAATACAGTTCAACCAAATACTTATTTATGTATATCTTTTATTATTTTAACACCCTAGATTTCCAGTATTTTTATTAAAATATACACTTTCATTTGTTTTTCTAATATATATATAATTAAATATGTTTTTTAAGTATTTTATCAAGTATTAAACCATCTTCATATATTTACTATGTACTACTCGGGAAATCTATATGATGTTTTCACTGTTTGTTTTTTCCATGAATGTAGTTCATAGAATACTTTTAGTTAAAACTTTTTAAGAATATTTATTACTAAAAACTAATAATTTTATTTTAGATAAATTTAAACAGTGAAATCAAAATATCAAATTTGAACGACTCAAAATGTTGTATAGTTCAATTTTTAAATTTATAGATTTTATCAAAATTATTGTTATAATGAAAACCAATGTCTTTTTCTTCTTCCTCACCTTAATCCCATCTACTTGAGGTCGGCCACCCTTATCCTGAACTTCCACTTGATACAATCTCCCACATCATCTACGCTCACATCAGCCGTCCTCATATCGCATTCAATTACATCCCTCCATCTCTTTTTAGGTCTTCTTCTTTCAAAATTAATTTCTCTAACTGTTCTTACAGCTTCCGTTCCTTCTCTCATCATAACATGACCAAACCATCTAAGTCTATTTTCTCTCATCTTATCCACGATTGATGCTACACCTATACTCCCTCTTATATGCTCGTTCCTTATCTTATCTTCTCTCATTTTGCTCTCTGCCATACTTTGAACTGCTTTTTCTTACTCAAACTATGATTTTTTTCGAACGTCCTCATCCATCCACCAGGTCTTCTTGTTTTCTGGCATTCTACTCCTACTCTCACCGACAATCTCCTTTGCAGTATTCTTTACACAACTAGCAAATCTATTCTACATATTATTTATGTTTCCCTCGACATTCCACACTGTCTTCTCTTTTACCGTCTTTACAAACTCTTTTTCATTTTCCCCTTTCAATTTCCATCATCGAATCTTTCAATTTTTCCCCCGTGTTACTTCTATTTTTGTATATTCTCTTTCCGGTACACCACAACTCCATTATAATCAGTCTATGTTGTGTAGTTACACTTTAGTCTGATATAACTTTACAATCTTTTACTCGCTCTACGCTCTCTCTCTCTTCCACATAAAATGATCAATCTGTGATCTATTCCTTCCACTATTATAATTTATATAATGTTCTTCTCTCTTTCTAAAATAAGTATTAATCACAGCAAGATCGTACGATACTGTGAAATCTAGGATTATTTCTCAAGTCTCATTCGTCCCGCAAAAACCCTACCCTCCATGTACCCTATAATGAAAACCAATGTAAATTAAAAAAAAATCTATGAGTAAAATAAAAGAAACTATTGTAAAAATAACACTATTAGTAAAAACATAGATTTTTTGAATTTAAAAATACTTATAAAATAAAATAATTAATATAAAAAAATAATTAAATGTTGATAACAACTGATTTCTGATATTTTATTCTTGATTGATGTGTACTCAAAAATAGGAAATAAGTTTTTTTTTTTATTAAAAATAACTTATGTCTTATAAATTATATGATAAATAAATATATATATATATATATAGACAACAATAAATATACTACAAATTATGATAAGCGCAATATTCCTACACCTTCCCAATACCTTTGCTACCAATTATCACTAAGTTATTGCTTACAATAGACAACAACAGGGTATTGGCAGCTTGCGCAAATTTAGTAATTTTCTCTGATCCTTTCAATGATTTATCAACAACAGCTTTCTAGAAATGTTTTATTAGTCATACAGGAAACTGAAAATTTCTATATTAAATCAATTATTTTGTTTGTTAGTTACCTGTCTCAGTAATGTTATATGTTCTTCTCTTAGTTTAGTATAAACTTCTTTCAGTTTATTAAATTTTTCTTCCAAAAGTTTATATTTTTCTAAAAATTTAAAAAATACAAATGTTATATAATATTGAAATCACAAATTATATTAAGGTTCCTAAAATCATATTTAGCATACATTTTATTCAGTTCACTTTTATTACACCATAAGAGATGGGTTAAAAAGTTAAAGGTACAATATTTTAACAATAGATATTACCATGTTCATTTGAATATTTTAGAAAAAACATTAAAAATGTTGATATTTTATTTAAATATTGCGTTAATATTATCAATATTGATATTATAATATTTAATATTAAGACAATAATCTTTCATTAGTCATATATATATATATATATATATATATATATAAATATATATTAATAGATTCTTAAAAATTATTATGATAGAAATTTTAACTTACTATCTAGTTCTTCAAAATTAGCTATTGAATTGGTCTGTTGTAATAATTCATCTTTAATTAATCTTTCTTGAGTTAATTCACTATCCTATAAAGCAGCAAATAAAAAATATAAAAGTATGTATTGATTAATAATCTCGATAGAAGAATCACCTTTTTAGATAATTTCATTTCTAAGGTGTAAACTTGTTGTTTCAATTGAATAATTAAATTTTGATGAGAATTCAACTCTCCATGTAAATGCTGAATTATCTGATCTCTAATAAAAATATATTTATTTATTTATTTAATTTCAGTATTATCTATGTGTATTGATAAAGATATTGCATCAGATTTTGAACAAATCAATCTTATTATTTAAGATTACACAAAAAATATATTATAGTAATTATTTTACATTTAAAACTTTTCAAATTAATATACATAAGTTTAAAGACAATTATTTCTTAAGGTACACAATGAAGATTCTGTAAAAATAACAACATGAGACTATATTAATCATATCTCACAAAATAGTAATAGAATTTTTAAAAGAAAAAATATGTACATATATTTTTTCAATTTCATTAACCTTAATCCATATTTTGAGTGAGATAATAAATTATAGCGGCCAAAAGTAAGCCTGAGGCATAATTTTATAAAATAAATAATTGCCAACTAACTTAATTATTAAAAAATGGCAATTAAAGTTAACATTTATTATTGTCAAAATGAAAAAATAAAGTATATAAATATAAAATTCAAACATTGCATAAAAGGGAACAATAACAAACCTCTGAATTAATAAATCAGGTGACAGAGATCTCTGGCTAGCATCACTACTTGAAACACTATTTCCTAATCCTAAATCAACTAGTTCACCAACCATACTATTGTTTTCTAGCAAATCTTCATCGGGTAACACTATAGCTGCTTGTGTAACATATGTTGATAATTCAGCTTGAACTAAAAAATTAGGAGGATTCTGAAAGGAGAAAAAAGAACTATAAATGATATTATTGCAAATAATATAAAAATATTTACCTCAGGCAATAGTGGTATTTGAATCAGTGTTTTAAAATATTGAAGATTAGAAGAACCCAAATAAAACTGGCGTAATATATTAAATTGTCTTAAAAACCGTTTTCTATGGCCCGACAACAAATCTGGTGATAAGGTGGCATGCATTCTAAATAATATTTTCACACAAAGATCATAAAGTTGTGCAGAGTCTAGAATACAAGGCATAAGTGGTGCTAAACGACATTGACCATGGCTAGTCATTGAATTTGATCGGGACATATCCAGTGAACCAAATACTAAGGTTACAGTTTAATAAAAACATTAAATTTTTATGGCATAATTTATACATCATTAAAAATAGTTCTTACTTGCAGATTGCAAATTAAGAATTTCATCAATATAATCAAACATTTCAACACACATTTGAAAATAATTATTTACATCATTGTCGCCAATTTGGTTAAGGACTTCTTCTGAAATTACGAGATTTCCAGGAAAACCAGGATTACGTCGATGGAAGTCTAATTTGGTTAGTAAAAGTTCACAATACTGTTGAATGAGCTTGCCATAACCATCTTTCAAATGAACCTAAATATGTTTAATCAAAATAGAAATTATGTCTTATTTAGAATTATCAATTAAAATCATAGATCAAAAATTTTTATTTTAGCAACAATATTTTACCCATAGCTTTCCTAAATCTTGCAATAATGTTCTATGTTTTTGGGATGATAGTACTACATTTGGATGACCTTCACGTAAAACTTTATGTAATACATGGCAAAATTTCCAAGCAACAATACGGTGTTCTTGTAATGGTAATTTAGTAACACATCTCCAGAACGTTTCACCACTTTTTTCTTGAAAAGTTCCTATTATAGCATCTAAAAAAGATTACTTTTAAAAAACTTATAAATTTTCAATAAAATAATCTATATTTTAAATAGTAACTAAAATAATACTTCGAGCATGTTTTTCTTTAACAGGGTTTTCTGCTGTGTTAATTGCTTTACTTATACTAGCTGCCTAGAACACAATTATTCAAATTATTAAAATTTTATACACAGATAAAAGTACACACTTTAACTAAAAATAATTTTCTTTGAAAGTCTAATACAGTTCTTGGATTGAACTAGTTCAATATTTTAAACTTTAATGATAATTATCAAATAAATTAAAAAATTTAGTTAAAAATAAGAAACAACATAAATAAACGGTAGCACAGTGAGGTCGAGGCACAGTGTTGACGAGGCATAGATTGGACAAGTATAGATGATATCTGACAGTGATTAAAATCACTATCATAAGAAACGCTTCGATGCAAATCTATAGATAGTGTTTCATTTAGAGAAATTGGTGGATTATTCCAAAAGGAACATCAACTCTTATTTCTTTAATTATATCCTGATTAGCAGTTCTTTGATTTTAAAATATAATATATGAATAAATACTAATTATAGATTTTAAATTTAGTATGAAATTGTGTGGCCAGCTATGATGTATGGTTCATAGTGTTGGGCGGTTGATAAGAAAGTAGAGCAGAGAATAAGTTTTATTTTCGTGAACATTTTTGATGCCCTTTCCCATTATAAATTTCTAAATGCACCTGTTCTTAATCAAAAATTAGGTCTCAAAAAAATTAAGGATCATTTATATTTAAAACCACTTAATTATTACTTAAAATTTATCAAATTTACTATATTCAAAAATACCACTAACCATTTGTTTTTATTTTATGAATATTATCAACTATTAGATAAATTTCTAAAGAGAATTTAGCTACCTGAATTTTTTCAAATTGTTCTCTTTCCTGATCGAGGCTTGTTTTTCTATTTTGTAAAACTCTTGGTAACGATATTGATGACATGATTTTTCTATAATATATTCATAAAAATTTAATTAACTTTAAATTAAAACGATTAATTATCGATATTTAACAAAATATTTGTGAAATTGTATAAAAATGATAACTGATAACAATATAATAAATATTACTTACATAAAGTGGTAAGCGATCGTATCAAACTTAACTAAAAATTTCATTCATGTTAGGTGCACAATACTAATATCATTTAATTTATAGATACTATCATTCATGAGTCATTACTCGTAGAATATTTCATTGATACTGAAAACGCCCCCGCAATTGAAGATGTATACATGGACATCATAACAATAATGTAAATTTACGATAAATTAACTACTTTAAATATCTCATTAAACTGTAAAAACTATAAGAAAAAACGTTCGTAAACTGTAGACACTGATTACAGTCAGTAGTGGGATATAGAGAAAATATGTTAGCATTCAGTGCAGCCAACTTCAATTTATCTATTATTGACGTCAATGATGGTCATTAGATCATAAAAATCAGTGATCATCATCAAAATATTTACTAATATAGTTATTGTTTTGGTAGGGGAGATATTCATTGAGTATATATATATTTTTTAAAAATCTATCCGCTTCATTATCATCCTTAATTATGGGGTCTTGGTTATGGTAGCTTAGAGGTGTTGATTTTCTTAAACCGTAAAATATATCTACATTGACAAAATTTATCAATTCGAAAATATCCACATAACGATAATTAAAAAAATGCTAGGGGCGCCCAAATTGCTTTTGTAAAAGAGCGGCTGAATATATCGGCGTAAAACTGCATCTCATATACCCCTTCTTAAGTATGCACTATTGACTTCTAATTAAACATTAAACTTGGTGTTTTGTATTTTAGATAAGATAATTTATAAACTCAGGAGAGTATTTAAAACTCATTTTAGGGGAATGACTTCGTTTTTTTTTTAGATTGGTAGGTATACTAGAGAAAATTTTTATCCCAAAGAGCAAATTAATGACAAAACATCAAAAGATTTTTAGGTCAATATTTCGTAAGTATCAGCTTTAAAAAAAATTGATGATGCAACTCTAGAGTTGAAGACGTGATTACTCCTAAATACGACCCTTTTTAAATTATCCTTTCCATAAACTTCTTTCAATGAAATTTACAAAAAGCCAGATTTAGGAATGTGAGAGTTCCTGGCTGCGTCACAGACGGACTAAAAAGCCTAAAAATATTTTTCAAATAGTAAACAAAACCAATAAGTAACAATAATCATCACATATGAATAACTAGGACATAAATAAAATGATGAGGAAGCTGTCCAGTGATAGAACTTCAAATTAATGTACATATATTAAATATATATTAAAAACAAATTTTGTTTTTAATAATTATTTATTAAATTTAATAATAAATAATTCCCTATCTATAAGGAAATTTTTGTGGGCAAAAAAAAAATTCATCAATATATATATGTGGACCTTGGCTCCGAGTCCACCCATAATCTCATCCTGAAGTTATATAACTATTTATACTCACCTGGAATAATAGAGATTTGTTTAAATAAAATAAAGAGCAGATAGTTGGTAAACTATATCAAAGTTAAAATAGATTTAATTGACCTTTCTTCTTTAATGTACTATATCATTACAGAAATCCATTTTGGTTAATTTATGATGGAGAGCTAAGATTTTAGTTAAACCAATGAAAAATTAAAAAATTTCAAAATTTTATACTTAATGAAAACTATAATTATAATCATACTGTTATTATTTCACGTATACATAGAAATATTGATTGTAATTATAACAGGCGTTTTTAAATTTATTTTTATGAAAATTCATTTAACTGTTTTCTGTCACTATAACAATATACTATAATTGTTTACGTTTATCAAAAAACATATTATAAAATAAAAACTTTCTACTTTACAGCATTATACTTTTAATAATAGTAATAGCTGTAGTTAGATAAATTGTTCTATTATACTTGTTTGAAATTTTCAATATTTAATTACTAAATCTAGTGGTTAACATCTTCATTTATGAACTAGACATAGGTAACCATTAAGACATTAAGTTACCAAATGTTATAAAAATATTATGAAAAATCTAAAAATGCAGTCACAAGAACAATGTCACTGAATTTTTGTTGGTGAATTAATCTACTAATTATTAAATGTATTAATTATAAATAGAAAATATTAATTATGGTTTAAATTAATCATGTTAAAAAAAATATTTTAGTTAATAAAATTTAAATTTTTTTACAATTCTTTGTATTTTGTGCCTAGGTTAATATTATGTTTATTATTATTTTTCTGGTCCTTATTTTCCATTTAAATAATAAACTAGGTTTTATTCAAAAATTTGATAACACAAATGAAAAATTTTTGTTTATTACATATTACAAAATTTTCCTAGCCTTTTATAAAATTTTATTTAAGTATTTGTAACTAAAAACAATTAAGTATCAACAATTTTTTATAAATTTCACAAAAATTGTTTGTTAACAATATTTATCAACTTCATTTAAACCAGAATTTTAATACTATATTATATTATTAAAAATATATAATGTTACACATATTATTAATTCGTGTTATTACACTATATATTTCGTAATAAATGAGGAATAAATAATTTAATAACTAAATATTAATATTTAAATGACAAGTTACTTGTAAAGTTTATGTTATAACTATTAAATAGATAAACAATTTTCTTATATATATTTGGCAACTAGGTAAAGTACTATTGTGATAAATGTCCAAAGTCAAATTTGCAGCAAGAACACAAATTTAAAAAATATCTTAAAATTGAAATTTATCAAAAAATTTACTATGAAAAATTTTATATATTTGAACTACATTTCACTAAAATAATTAGTCATATTTTCACAAAAACATCAACACTAACAATAATAATAATAATAACCTAATTAGTATTACAGAAACAATCAATTTTTAAGTAAAATTACAGTAGTTATTCTTAATTATAATAATACAGTATAACAAATATAAAAGAGTATAAAATTATTAAATATTATCAAATATTTTAGACACAATAATAAAGTTATCATAAATTTAAACTTAATTTTCATGAAATAATTTAGGAATCCACCAAGAGTCGACAATTTCTTTAAAAAGTCCAGGTGGCATTATAGAATCAGTACTAGAATCTAAAACTTGAAGGCATAATAATTGTAGATTCACAGGTAATGAACGACAATATTTAACAGTAAATTGAGTTCGACATGCAGTAGAGCAAACCATAGGATACAAGAGATTTTCTTTGTTAAGTTTTTCATAAGCCACACCTAAAAATAATTCATACGAAATATAAATATATAATTAGAAATATAAATATAATTTAAATGCATTTCTAAATTTTATTAAGTTATTTCAAATACATCATCAGTCAGTACAAATTTTTATTAAGTTTATTGAACACTTAATAATGTATTCTAACTAGATTTATAGTTTATCTCTAATACGAAAAATATTACATTATAATAACATATTTGCACTAACATGTATCCCTTTAAAATGACTATCAAACTTTAAAAATGCATATAAAACTGGTCTCTATTCATATGTTAAGACTTAAAAATTAAGTAAACATTTTTACTTTACATACCTAGTGGATTTCTATTGTGAAAAAACTCTAAAGTACCTCTCCACATATCCAATCGTACACCAATTAGAGTTTTTTCTTTGTCAAACCGCAATCCATATGCTTTTCGTTTACCATCATGTTGCTTAACACCTAAACATAAAAATGAAATAAAATATATTTTTTATATATACTCAAAGCTTTTTAATAAAATAATAATTGCTAGGGCAACGGTAGAGGTCGTTAACCGTTCACCACCATACTTTTGTAATTTTTATGTTTGACTTATCTTAGAATTTTTGTAAAAGTTTAGTAAAATAGACTTTAGTTTACTTATTAACGTCTAAAATTAATTCAAAACTAAAAATATTAATACAACATTTTATTTATGATAGATCATACACAGTTGTAAAAAACTAGTAAGTGTGCTAATAGCTGATGTCATTATACTACTCTCAAACTTAAATCCAACAGGAATATAGGGTCTTTACCCTAGTTATATTAACTACTACCCAAAATAATTTAAAAGCAAATATTTTAATGTATAAAACTTACCTGTGTATGAATATCCCCATGATTTGTTGTCTGAACCTATCAAACTACAGTATTTATCTTCAGAACTCTTTAAATTGAAATCCTTTGTTCCAACACCAACAATCTTAAATGACGTTTTGTAAATGGATAAGAATAAACATTTTTAGCATAATTATAAAGTTATTTGATACTTACCATATCTGTTGCTGTATGAGAACCATTTACTTCTATTTCCCAGTAATAAATTTGACCGGGTATAAAGGGAATATTACCACGTACAGCTCCAGTGCCTCGACTTGAATTTGGATGAACAATTATATTAAACGAATCATCAGCAATAATAACATCTGTAGTTGCTTCCAGATGATCCCAAGACCATTCTAAATCTGTAAATCAAGTGTAATTAAATGTGAATTTAAAAAATTAAAAAATTCATCCATGTAATTACGTTTTTACCTTATTTGCTTCTACGGAACTATAGTAGAGACCATAGATTATGCATATATTTTAAAAAAGGTTAAAATTTTTTTATTTTATTGGTTTTCAATTGAAATGGTAACAATACTAAATTAAATTATAATGTCTTAATATGAAATAATACTCCAAAATAATTTGGAATAAAATATGAAGTACATTATTGTTTAATTATCCACCGAACCCTTCTAGTCTTTAAAATATTATGAAGAAAAATTTGTAAAAACTTATAAAGTAAACAATGAAAAATAAAAAACACAAATATACTACCTTTGGGTTGTATTATTGTTGAATGCTGAAGATTTCTCAATATCCTGTAATTTGATCGATCCATTAGTTAACGTTATGTTTTTAGATAACTTAATAACTAATATGATATTGCTAAAGATTTATTCTAAGTTTTTAAGAGGCGATCCCTTTCAATTATAAAATCATAAAGTTTCATAATTAAACTTAGTACACGTTCCGATCTGTGATATCACAACACATGATGTCTTATATTTACTTTTATTGTATTTATGTAGCGCTACCTATCACTTCTAGAATATTCTATAATCAAAGTTATTATTAAATAAATAATTCTAGATAGCGCTAATATGATCAATGTTATACATCACAAAAATCATATTTTGGATATTACTCTTTTTTACGCTAAAAGGGAAAAGGTTGATCATTGCTTTTTAACAAATAACATAAATTAACTAAAATATCTTATAAGTTTGGTTTTGCTTCTGAGTATGAGAAAATATAAGTGTTCAATATACTTTAATCAGTTTAATTTTTGTTTATATATTATGTAAATACATGGAAGATTTAATTTTAAAATCAATCAAATAATTAAATATGTACTAACATCAATTAAAATATTATATTTAATAATAGTTATATTTTTCGTTATAAAAATCCCAGTACAGGGGGTCGCGGCACAGTGGTGACATGGCATAGGTGGATCAATTATATTGATATCTGTTAGTGATTAAAATCACTATCAAAAAAAAAAACGCTTCGATGAAAATCTTTAGATAGTGTTTAATCTTGAAATATTGGTGGATTATTCTAAAAGTTACATGATCTGCTAGTTTCTTATTAATATCCTAATTAAGATAAAGTATATCGAATGAAAAAGGGATTATTAAAAAATATTATTTCTCATAAAAAAATTATGTTGATTCATACACTTTTCAATAGTTATAGCATTATAAAGTTAAAAATTTTAAAAATAAAATCGAGAATTTTCACACAAAAATAGCATATTCTTGAATACGGTAGCTATTTTCACCATGAAGACAAAATAAAGTCCAAAATTTTTTTTTTTTAATATTAAAGTATATTACATAAGCTTTTATTTAAGATATATATAAAAGTATCAGTATTTCTAGAACACTTTCAAAAATTAAGTTGAAAAAGTTCTACTTTCTCTATGCATTTTTATGTTTTGAACCCCCCCTGTATTAAGGGATATGGTCCGATTTAAAAAACAAGTATGTCGAATTAAAGATGTATATAAATATTAGTTCTCATAAAAAAATTGTATTCATCCATACATTTTTTAAAGATTTATAGCGTTATAAAGTTAAAAATATGAAAAAGAATTTTTTTACAAAAATCGTATTTTAGCTTCGACACGAAGCTAAGAAGGTATTCAAAATTAGACACAATGTTATAAATGCATATGTGTGTATGTGTGAGTTTATTTATTTATTGTATCATTAAAGTATAGTGTATATTATTATACAACCGATAGAGTAGGTAATTGATTTGACGCTATATTGTTTTAAACCCAACTAATCGCTAAATTGTACATTCCCAAACAACAATAATATTATGTCAATTGCCACCGGAATTTCTGGTAATCTTTTTCTTTTTCTTTGCCTTAATCCCAACTACTTGGGGTCGGCCACCCTTATCCTAAGCTTCCACTTGACACGATCTACCACATATTCTACGCTTATGATTTTTAGTTTCACCTAAATTTAACGATGGATTTTTACAATTATAATCATATTTTATAATACGCTCAATTGAGTAAATCTTTTTAACAACTTTGTTTTGATTGGTTCATTTAGTTAAAGTAAATCATTAAAATTAATTAAGTTTTGAATATTACCATTGTAAAATCTTTTTAAACGCCAAAAGTTAATTAGAAATGATTACTATTATTTTTATTTAAGTGATCTATTACGATAAAAATGTAAAAAAATCTAACTTTTCTGATAAATGTACTATAAATAGTAATTATAAAATTCCCTGATTGCATATTAATCTTAACAATTTAATTTTTTTCTATTTAATAATGTAAATTTCAAACTTGCAAGTTGAGCTAAATGTTATGGTAATAAATTCTTTTCTTTTTTTATTAAAACTTTCATTTTAAAGGACAAAAAAAAAGTAGGTTCAAAATGATTACTTTTATCATATTAAAAATCAAAATCAATATTAATTTAAAAACAATTAATTTAAAAAATTGTATAATATATAATTATAAGAATTACTAATCTGGGTTTAATTAATGAAATAGAAGTTAATGTTGCTTTTGTAATTATCCATCAATTTCTTAGAATTAAACATTATCTACAGATTTGCATCGAAGCGTTTCTTATGATAATGATTTTAATCACTGTCAGATTAAATCTATACTGGACCCAACTATGTAACGACCCCACTGTGCTGGGTTTTTTTTCTTGTGTCTGTTACCACTTTTTCTCAGCTCTCACCGGACCGATTTCTTTCAACGATACATCAAAAGATCACAAATCGTATTTCGTCGAAGACATTACCCTTAAAAATTGAAAAAATTTCCCTCGTTCACCATAAATGGGGGAAACCTCCAAAAATATTACAAATTTAAAAATCGCTAATTTTCGAAATTTTTTCAATTTTTTTTTACTAAAAACTGCCATAACTTTATCAAAAATGAACAAATCAATACAATTTTTTTTTTATAGATGCTTGATATCTTTACCTATCATTTGGTATATTTTTTTTTATAAATTTAACCCTTTATCTACCCACAGGGGGTGATTTAAAATGACAACTTTTTCAAGTTTTTTTGAAAAAGTTATGGCAGTTTTTAGTAAAAAAAATTGAAAAAATTTCGAAAATTAGCGATTTTTAAATTTGTACTTATACTTAATCTTAATCAGGATATTAATAAGGGACTAGCAGATCATATAGCTTTTGGAACAATCCATCAAATTTTTAAAATTAAACACTATCTAAAGATTTGCATCGAAGCGTTTTTTTTTATAGTGATTTTAATCACTGTTAGATATCATTATACTTGATCCAGCTATACCACGTCACCACTATGACACGACCCCCCTGTGCTGGGTTTTTTTATTAACTTTGATGACTGTTTTCACCATGAAGATAAAATAAAGTCCGAATTTTTTTTTCCCTAATAAAGTATATTATATTAGCTTTAATTTAAGATATATATAAAAGTGTCAGTATTTCCGGAACACTTTCAAAAGTTAATTTTTTGTGAAAAAGTTGTCATTTTAAATCACCTCCTGTGGGTAGATAAAGGGTTAAATTTATAAAAAAAATATACCAAATGATAGGTAAAAATATCAAGCATCTATAAAAAAAAAATTGTATTGATTTGTTCATTTTTGAAAAAGTTATGGAAGTTTTAAGGAAAAAAAGTGAAAAAAATGACAAAATTTGTCGATTTTTAAATTTGTAATTTTTTTGGATATTTCCCCCATTTGCGGGGAACGAGGGAAAATTTTTAAATTTTTAAGGGTAATGTCTTCAACTAGATACAATTTGTGATCTTTTGACGTATTGTTAAAAGAAATCGGTCCAGTGAGAGCTGAGAAAAAGTAGTGACAGACACAAAAAA
>NW_026099574.1:13502056-13519750 GCF_025091365.1 Daktulosphaira vitifoliae | reverse complement strand
ACTAACAGATATCAATATAATTGATCCACCTATGCCATGTCACCACTGTGCCGCGACCCCCTGTACTGGGATTTTTATAACGAAAAATATAACTATTATTAAATATAATATTTTAATTGATGTTAGTACATATTTAATTATTTGATTGATTTTAAAATTAAATCTTCCATGTATTTACATAATATATAAACAAAAATTAAACTGATTAAAGTATATTGAACACTTATATTTTCTCATACTCAGAAGCAAAACCAAACTTATAAGATATTTTAGTTAATTTATGTTATTTGTTAAAAAGCAATGATCAACCTTTTCTTCCCTTTTAGCGTAAAAAAGAGTAATATCCAAAATATGATTTTTGTGATGTATAACATTGATCATATTAGCGCTATCTAGAATTATTTATTTGATAATAAAAAACACTTCATAGTAAAATTAATACCTTCTCAGCATCGAAGCTAAAACTTTTAAAAAAAATATAAACTGTGTAAGCATAATTATTGCCAATGCTGGATCAAACCAATAATTTTTAAATCGTCTGCAAATTTAGTGGAGGTTATAGCTCACTCAGTTCCTATGGGGCTACATAACTCCACAACTCTTAAAGTTTTTTTCGCAATTTTCATTAATAGTTAATAAAAAATTTGTATTTTATTCATTAAGTTTTATTTAAGGAATTTTTTTTTTATAATTAATTTTCCTTGCTATTTTATGTATATTTTTGTTTAGTTACAACAATAGGTATATATTGAAAGCTTTTAAGTAATAAATATAAAAGGATATTTATAGTCAAACAAACAATTAAAATTTTTTTTTAGACTATTAAAAATTTTTTTGAGCTCCTTAAAATTTAATTTGTTTGACTAGTGCTATTACTTAATTTTATAAAATTTTAAAAAATATTTTAGTGATATGATACTCAGGGTCAAGTTGAAGTATGCTTAATCCCCTCAAACAAATGTTTTCTCTTTTTTACCTATAATCATGAAATAATTAATTAAAAAAAAGGATATAATTTTATTTAGTGCTAGCCTTTATTTTTCATGTATCTTGGAGACTACTCCTGGAGATCTCTGCCATCCTTAATTCAGGTCTGATAATATTACTATGATACTTAATTTCTATTAGTAAATAAATCGTTGAACTAAAATATACTTAATTTACATTTTCAGCTTTAATTAATCTTAGACTTGAAAAAAGCTCATAATTTATCATCAATTTATGGTTGAAATAAAAATACTTTGGATCAAATTTGTTTAAATGAGTTTTTAAATATAATGTATTTGAAAAGGTGCAATAATTTTCAGCTCTATTTTCAGAATAGATTATTTTTATAGTTTTATAACTTAATTTTAGCTTCGATGCGAAGCTGAGAAGGTATTGGTTTTACTATGATGTTTTATTTTTTTTTTGTGCCTGTTACCACTTTTTCTCAACTTTCACTGGACCGATTTCTTTCAACGATACGTCAAGAGATCACAAATCGTATCTCGTCGAAGACATTACCCTTAAAAATTGAAAAAATTTCCCTCGTTCCCCGTAAATGGGGGAAACCTCCAAAAATATTACAAATTAAAAAATCGCTAATTTTCGAAATTTTTTCAATTTTTTTTATTAAAAACTGCCATAACTTTTTCAAAAATGAACAAATCAATACAATTTTTTTTTTATAGATGCTTGATATCTTTACCTATCATTTGGTATATTTTTTTTATAAATTTAACCCTTTATCTACCCACAGGGGGTGATTTAAAATGACAACTTTTTCACAAAAAATAAATTTTTTCAACTTGACTTTTGAAAATGTTCCGGAAAGTCAGACACTTTTATATATATCTTAAATTAAAGCTAATGTAATTTACTTTATCATGGAAAAAAAATTTCGGACATTATTTTGTCTTCACGGTGAAAACGGCTACCAAATGCTATTTTTGTGTGAAAATTCTCGATTTTATAATTTACATTTTTAACTTTATTATGCTATAACTTTTTGAAAAATATATGGATCAATACAATTTTTTATGAGAAATAATATTTTTTAATATTCTATTTGAATAATATATTAATATAATATATTAAATAATTATTTGAAAAATATTAACTATTTAGTGTTTTCAAGTGTTGTCCATGGGTTATTCTATCAAATATTAGACAAATGGATATTATCTCAATCAATAATTATAGACAATTTTAACATTTTTGACTTGAAATACATATAAAAATTGATCTATTTTCATTGATATAGTTCACTTATTTTAACATGTTATTTACAATATAATATATTAAAATGTTTAAACATTTTTAATACAAGTTTTTTTAAATGTAAACTGACACGTGTTGATGTTTAAGAATTTAAAAAAAACTCAATAATAATTATTAATTTATATTACTTAGTAAACTGTATTTGTACACAGATAACTCACTAAATTAATAGTCTTCTAGATATATTTTGTTATTTAAACACAGTAAAACATAATTTTACTGAATTTATAATTTATTTAATAGATGTGTTTATCGTATACATATATAGTCTAGTGTAGACTAAAGTCTATATTGGACTTAACATACTTCAAATAGTTTTTTTTTAACTAAAATTTCCGAAGAGGCGTCCTCTTACGCTCTAAAAAATATTAACTTTTGATATTTTTTAATTTAATTTTATTTTCCTTTTATATTGTACTGTGAGTGCGAGAGGGCTGTATATCGAATAGTTGTTTTGAGATAAAAGGTTTCAAAGTTTCTACCTTCGATAAAAATCACATTATGTGTTCCTTTATTTTTAGTAATTTTATTAAGTTTAAGTTAACTTCTATGGAAGTTTCTTGAATATTTAGATAGAGAATAATAAACTATATAAAAAAGTAAAATATCACGAATTTCGATATATGGTCCTCTTGTACTTTTAGTGTGATAAATCACGGTATACAGTAAATAATTAATTAATTTTATTTTTTTTTTAAATTGTATCAATTTTAAACTAATAATAACTGTTATGAATAAAGTTTTATTAAATTGTACACGTATAATAAAAAATAGCAGATGTTTTATACAAATATATTTTTCATGACACTAATACTTCGACTAACTTAGATAAATAATTTACATTTATATTTTTAAATCATTACATTTATTTTTTGTCAGTTAAATATACAAGTAATCAATAAGAATTAAAGTGAATCAGAAATAGCTATGTATTATATATTATTTTAATCCTCCCTCTCTCAAATTTTGTTATATATAATTTATCATCAATAAAATGTTTGTCGATAGATAGAAATAAAAAAAAGCCGTCCCCTGTCTGCTGCATTTTAAATGCCTTTTTAAAATAAGTGAGTATGGGGTAAAATGAAAATTTGGTTTACAAAAATCCAGCACAGTGAGTCACAGCACAGAAGAAATGCGGCAAAGTTAGGTTTTAGAAGTATAGATGATATCTGACTATTATTAACATAGCTATCACAAAAAAAATTTCGGTGCCAATATTATTTTTAAATAATTTCATATTTTGTATATTTTTAATTTGAAATTTCTGTGATTTTAAATTTCACTGGAATATCATATGTTTGTTTTTTGCTTTGATGGCCGATTTCTCATAGTGGAACAATCGTTGTGACAATTTTTTTTAAAAATGTAGTACACTTCAAAAGCTTTAATTAGATATAGGTTAGAAATTGTCAGAACTTCAGGAACATTTTCAAAATAGAGTTGAAAAAATTGATATGAGTGGGTGGTTTCTTACATATTAGATTTTTTAAAAGAGCATATTAAAAAAATTCTTATTGTCTCTAGAATATTTTATTAAAATCTTATTTGGATCAGCCTCTTAGGAAAAAAGTTAGATCAGTTTTATAGTGCAAAAATTTTTTATAGAAAATATTATTATTACAATAATATAATTTTGAGATATATCTTTAAATAAAAATGAGGGGATTTTTCACATTTTCAGCGCTGATAGGTTCATCTACATTAAAATTGAGTTTTTTTACCAATTTTAATGATCAACATAAAATTGGTTTAGGAGAGCTGAAAATTTTCATAGACAAACATAAAAAACACACACACACACTATCACAAAATCAATACCTTTGTAGTTTCGTATCGAAGCTAAAACATCAAATTAATATTAAAAACCTAGCAAAATGAGGTCGTGACATAGTGAGTGCGTGGCATAATTGGGACAAGTATGTATGATATTTGAGAATGATTAACATCACTATGATAAAAAACGCGTATCTATTAAATTTCACAATAATTTATATATTTTAATTTTAAAATTTCACTTAAATATTAGTGTTTGATGTTTGTTAAAATATTTGCTGATTTGAAAATAAATTATTTCTTTTTAATTACGATTTTCCTTACTTTAACAACCAATTTCTTATAGTGGAACAATCGTAGGATTTTTTTAACATTGTTTTTAGTTTTTAATTTTTAGATATTAATTTTAATCTCTAAAACTGTGGAGATTTTCTCAAATTTTCGGTACTGACAGGTTTATTTAGATTAAAATTTAGTTATTTTGACGCATAAAACCGGTTCAGTGAGAGCTCAAAATTTTGTTTGTCAGATATGGAAAAAAATGGTAGCATAGTGTAAACATGGCATAGTTGGGACAAGTATAGATAGCATCTGACGGTAATTAAAATTATCATAAGAAACGCTATGATGCAAATCTGTGGTTACTTTTTAATTTTCAAAAAATGGTGAATTTTTCCAAGAGCAATATAAAGTCCTGTTTCATTAATTCTATCTAGATTAGTAATTCTTTCATTTATAAGTTTAATATATGAATAAATACTTATTAAACTAACTAAATTTAGTATGAATTTGATATTCAATAATTTAATATTGTAATGTTTCGGAGAAATTATAAAAAATAATAAAGTAATTGTATATTTCGTTACTTCTATGACAAATATGTATAAAAATTGAAGGGCTTGATGCTATACTTAAAAAAAAATCGTTTATTACTTATTTAATGGTCTACAAGGAATTTTGATCAAAAAACAAAATATATTTTTCTAAACCCATTTTTAAATGTGTAATTAGATTTTTTCAATCACATCTTTTTTGAGATTATTACTAATTAGTAAAAAAAGATTTTTAATATGTTAAAAATAATCAGTGCAAAATGATATTTTAAATCTATTTTTTTGTTGATTTTTGTGAAAGTTAATAATAAAAAAAAGTTGAATTTGTTACCATAACTTTTAGCTTATCAGGCAAGTTTGAAATCCACATCATTAAATAGAAAATTTTATAAGAATTAAAAAAATGGTTTTGTTAAGATTAGTATGCAGTTAGGAAATTTTATAATTATTATTTACAATAAATTTATGAGAAAAGCTCAATACTTCTTTAAAAGCACTATATTTTTGTTTTTTTACCATTATGAATAATATAAAGAGAAATAGAAATCATAGTAATCATTTCTATGTAACTTTTAGTGTTTAAATAGATTCTAAAATTTAAATATTCAGAACTTAATTAATTTTAATGATTTACTTTAACTAAAAGAAGCAATCAAAAAATTAAAAAAAAAATCTACTCAGTTTAGCGATTTATATAAATTTATTGTAATTGTAAAAATCTGTTATAAAATATGGTGAAACCAAATATCATTTTTTTAGAAATGATTTGTACAGTAACATGTTTAAAAAAAAATTGGAATATTATAGATTGGTTGTAGCACACAAGAATAGTGTTAAAAAATTAAAAGATAACAAAGTAAAATCATTCATTTCTAATGTTTTTAAAGTAAATATTGTTAAATTAGGTTTCAACTACAAAATTTCCCTAACCTAATTTAATGATACATGCAAATTTTAATTTTCAAAATTTCGTTTTTTTTTGTAATAGGACAATCTCATAATGTTATTTTTAAAAATATTAATATTTGTTTGTACGATTCTATCTATTTACAAAAAAAAAAAGAAGTAATTTAAATGTAAAATTTTGAAAATAAACATGATCCTCTATTTTTCTTCAGTATAGGTTAATATTTAATAGGAACTCTTTAGTACATAAGATTCAATAATTATACAAACACTCGTTTTAGAATAATGTTACATTTTACTTTTTACAAAAGAGTTTATTTTAAAGAAATTTTACTTTATAATTTAAAAGTACTAATATTTATTGTATTAGTATGTAACAAAAAGTAATATGGAATTATTCTCATTTAATGTAGTCACTGAAAATTTGCTCGAATATGAAATTAAAAAAAATCAAAAGAATCACAATTAGTAAAATAATATTGTATTAAAAACAGTAAGAGGTAAAATAAATTAGTAACTTTAAGTATATTATTATTTTTACAAAATTTATTTATAGAATTTAAAATTAATTGTAGTTAAACGTCATCTAAACAAACATGTTTTAATTCACGTGATCCCTTGCTACTCAAGTATCTTAATCATTAATGAATAAACTTATTATATAAAATACTAATTTTATATATGCATTATAATGAGAAATAATTTAGTATTAAAAATATTTGATAAAATAAGTTAGACAATGATGGTTAGAAATCAATGTCTAAAAAATTTAATAAGGATTCTAAAGTACAATAAGAAATCATAAAATTGTACTAAATATTATCATTTTAAATAAATTTAAGACCACTAATTTTCCTACAATACATTTTATTTATTATTCATTTATTTTATTTAGAAAATTAATTTCAATAAAATAATTCTTTTCAGTGGATACGGTTCTAATTATTGGAAATCACTTAAAGTTTTTTTTTGGACTACAATAAAAAAATTAAAAGAATAATTAAAAAAAACATGATACATTATAAAATATGTGGTAATTACTCATTGAAAATTAGTGTTAAAAACTGTATAACTTCATAAAAGAGAATTTTTTAATAAATTCAGCGATGAATAAAAACGAACCAAAGCTATAAATTATTCTAATGTTTCAATCATGTAATTAGTATTAGGATATATGCATATTAGGGTGGCCCTCAAAAATCGAATGTCTTTTTTTTTTTTACGCTACCCCTTAATTTTTTTTTAATGATCAAAAAAATGAGCTGTGCAAAATTTGGGACCAATCCGTTAAGGTTAACCCGTGCCCCCGGGCCTATTAAGTTGAGTCATAGAGTCAAATTTAATAGAAATAACTGATCTATGTCTCATAACTTTTTTTGCTCTTAACTTAGAATAATAAAAGTAAAACTCAAGTAAAGGAAATTTTACAGGAAATTCAAAAATAATAACTTCAATGTTGTTTTCTCAATAAATAGCCCACAAAAACACTACATACAGTAAAAAACATGTAAAAGTCTTAAAATACGTTATAACTGATTTTGTTGATTTTTAATTATTTATTTTCATTTTATTTTTTGGAAAACGCATATTCGTTTAAAAAAAGATTCTAGAAGTTTAATTTTTTATGCCAAGTACGATAATTATATTAGATTTATTATTTTATGGACAGTTAATTAATGATTAATTACAAATTTAACAAAATTGATTGTATTATTACATTTTGTCGTATCAATATATCAATTTTGGTTTACTGAATTACTTTAAGATAGTACCAATTATATTATTATTAAAGATAAGTATATTTGAGTTATTTTCGACAACTGACATAATTTGTGTCGTATAAATGCAGCAGACAATTTGTGAACACGTTAAATATATTTTACCTGTTTATTATTATATATTAAATGATACGTTTTAATCACAAATGTACAATACTTTTAGCGTCTTTTAAAGTATTACGAACTAATATTTATCTTATTGGTAATTATTCCCACGAAATAACTGGTAGTAAGTTACCATCAAATTTACAACTATTTAATCTGAACACTGATTTTTTGAAAATTGATCCATCATTTTGGAGTGCGAACAACAGTTACATAAATGCTTTAAATACTATAAGTAAATTACGAGTCATTAATGATACAGCCTAGCGTGGCATTAAATTAATCTAAGACTACATTAAATATAAACTACAAATGAAGAACAGAAACAATACGTTTTACAAATAGTAAGTAATTATCGGAAAAAATTTCCTAATTGTAAAAAAAGTACATTATCAAAAAATATATTATAATAATATAATTTAATTATTGTTAAAATATTTTTTTTAAAGTTATTATTATTTAAAAAAAAATAAATTAAAAATTGTTAATAACAATTAAATTAAACTGTTAGGTTTGTAATTAATCATTAATTAACTGTCCATAAAATAATAAATCTAATATAATTATCGTACTTGGCATAAAAAATTAAACTTCTAGAATCTTTTTTTAAACGAATATGCGTTTTCCAAAAAATAAAATGAAAATAAATAATTGAAAATCAACAAAATCAGTTATAACGTATTTTAAGACTTTTACATGTTTTTTACTGTATGTAGTGTTTTTGTGGGCTATTTATTGAGAAAACAACATTGAAGTTATTATTTTTGAATTTCCTGTAAAATTTCCTTTACTTGAGTTTTACTTTTATTATTCTAAGTTAAGAGCAAAAAAAGTTATGAGACATAGATCAGTTATTTCTATTAAATTTGACTCTATGACTCAACTTAATAGGCCCGGGGGCACGGGTTAACCTTAACGGATTGGTCCCAAATTTTGCACAGCTCATTTTTTTGATCATTAAAAAAAAATTAAGGGGTAGCGTAAAAAAAAAAAAGACATTCGATTTTTAAGGGCCACCCTAATGCATATACAAGGTGATTCTTTTAATGCTAGTCACTCGATTTTTCTTAAAATAATAATAATAATAGAATATAAAATGATCTAATTAGGAAAATGACTGTTTAATAACAAATTTTGATTATATACCTTTGAATATACCGAGTGATTATATATATATATATATATTTATATTAAGGGTCTTCGACTATATTATTATTATATCTTTTTATAACTAATATTTAGTAAAAAAATTTATTATTTACATAACACTCAAATAGCTTTGACCTTGATGTCCAAAAGTTTAGTTTTAAATAAAGATGTAAAATTTTTTTCAGGCGATTCTTTAAATTATCTATCTCTATTATTGTCACCAAAATACTAAGTCTTGATGTTGTTGCACTATTAGGAAAATTTAACAACTTTAACCACAGGGCGAGTTATTTTTACTGTAGAGATCCGAAGTTGAATGATTCGAACTACTTTATTAGCAACTGGTTTTTCTTAAATGATTCGACCCAAACGCCATTTAAGTGGCGGCAACAGTGAATCTTTGATGACCAAATACCGTTCACCACTATGTTAGGAGTGACAGAAACCCATCGATTGTGCATTTGAAAAGTCTAGAGATGCTTGCCATCGATGCCAGAACGATATTAATTTATAGATTTATTAATATTTCCATATTAATTTTCATCGTTGAACAGTCGTACGCGACGTTGCAGCGATTTTGGCTTCTGCAACAGCCCAATCTTAACACTTAATTTCTACAAGAATCGATGATGTAGGAGTGAGTGGTTTCGAGTTTAATATAGCGTCCACTTTACATAATACTATAATAAATTTTTCTATTGTGAACGCACGTTCATCTAGAATTCGAAGCATTAACGATTTGATGGATAGGATGACTGCCTCCCGAAGCCAACTGAAATAGGACGGTTGAAATACCATGTACAATGGACGCTATTAGATGATTACGACACGATGGATTGTATATAAATGTATATAATATTATAATGTATATAATACAATGGTGGAATCTGACCAAGCATGCACAGTAGTGACATTTAATTTGAGGCTCATTGTGGTCGGTAAGCGGGCCATCTATTGTACTACTAAAAGTGCCGTATATAGCTCCAATTTAGAATCGGAGATGGTTTTAACACCCCCTCATTTTTGTCCATGCACTGAGTAACAATACAATTGGATGATCAGCTGAATTGATCACCCTAATATACACTATTGCTCTATATCCTGCTGACGACGTGTCCCAGAATCCCTTATAACAAGCATTTCATATCTTATCGCGTGCCTAGAAAACAAGGTATGCGGACCTTTTGCAAATTATGCAAATTTGATACAAAATTATGCCACGGCTTAGCAATATCTGAGCATAGCGGCTCAAGTCGAGGAAATTCAATTCTCTACACGCGTTGCATCATATCTTAGCGAAAATTATAACTGGAGAAATTAATCAAAGTGGATCAAACATCTGGGCAATAAACAATAATATTCCATGTTTCGATGAGACACGAGGATTAGAATGAAAAGTATACATGCATATGACGTCTTGCTGCGACCACTGTAGCCCGAGTACTCTAATACCACAACCAGATAAATTCTCAAAAGAAAATAGTTCTCGCACCCGGTCCTCGGGGGGTACCTTGTCAAGTATGACTGGTGTGTTGCTGGTCCATTTTCTTAATTACTTCCATGCACCAAGCATACGTGAAAAAAGTCCTCTTGAAGAGAAATCACTTTGTTTACCATGTCGCTACCGTTACAGATGTCGTCCACATAGGTATGATATTAGCTTCTTGAACGTATGAAGGGTCAGTATATTGCTCTTCAGTAGTACACTGAAGAATTCTAAGGGCAAGATAAGAGGCGAAATTAATTCTGTATATCATAGTATTTAGTTTGTACTCTTTTTAACTCTTGCTCGGGGAATGATATCCATTACGATGTACTAGTAAATTATCAATCAAACGGATAGTAATTAGCACAATTTATTAAAATTCTGGTTTATTTGAACTTCATCAATAATTAGCACTCAAGATGCGTGTTCTTGTATAAAAAGGCAACAAAATGGTCATATCAGATATAGGCGGAAAGTGTCTTGTTGACTTTAGGTTATTAAACTGGTTGGACGTTGACACCTATGCTAACCAGGATGGGAGACATTGTCATAGTATTAATAGTCTATATATTGAACTTATTTATTTAATATAAAGTAATATTTAAGTAACAAAAAAAGTAACATGCTATTTAGTGGTGATTTACGACTATAATTCTGTTTTTTGGATGAATAAAAAAAAAGGAAGATTCTCTTAGATTAGTAATAAATATATGAAAATTGATTTTATCATTTAATAAATTGTTAATTTACTTCACATCGTTGAATTTTCTTCTAGCTTGAAGGATAGACATTCCAAAAACGAAGTCCAGGGTTAACAGACGTAAAAATTCAACTTGTATAAATTCTAAAATTTTTATGTTACTATTATCGTTTATTTTAAACCCTAACTTTTTTTATACTTCACATGACGGATAATACAAAATGCACTAATAACTTGAACTACTATGCAATAAATTAGAAAGACAAAGGTAATTAAAATTTTATCACAAAAAAAAATAAGAAGAAATTCAACAATGAACAATATTTTCAATATGTCGCTGATTTCAATATCGTTTATAACCCCTTATATATATATATATATATATGTATTATTTTTTATAATGTATAAATTATTTTACATAACAAACTTTTCAAATAAAATAACTTTTTCAGAATTTTCAATCTTTTCATAAGTAATTTGCATTTTGATTTGATTTTCGAGAAAAAATTATTAAGAGGATAAAAATTAAACAAAATAAGTAAAATAATATAATATTGGTACAGTTCAAAATAAAATAATAAATTTGAATATTTTATATTGTTGTATTTTTAAATTTTATTCAAAAATATATAAACACGAGACATTATTTTTACTATATTTGGGTCACGTGAGATAGAATCTAAAATAACAATTTTCTTGTCTAAACTAGTGATTATTCACAATATATGTTTTTAATATTCTATAAATTTAAATAAATAATAAGCTAATAAATGAGATTTTATTTATGACATAATGCTATATAATTTTATTTTAATTTTACATGGAATATTTAGAAGACTTACATTTTTTTCCTTTAAAAGAATAAGGAACATTTTTTCCTACATTTTAGTCTTCTAAGGTTAAAATTCTTGTACGCCGCCTCTGTGAACATGAACCGAAAATCTTATTATTCCAATTTAAATTAGATACACACTGTAAGTGTGCATATTGTATTATTTTACAAGTTATACAGACGGTTTAAAGAGAAAACTTAATATATTAATACATGAATTTATATAATAGTGTTTCCAACGTTTTGATCATAATCTTATTGTATTCTTCAGATGACCTAGTAATGGTTTACTTGTCATAATAACAGTTTATTTAAATACATTTTATTACATGGAAATTGAATATATATACCTACAAAAAAAAAATTATTACTTGTAACATAAAGAGAAGAAACTTCTTTCAGAAGATGCTTTTAAACAGAATACATATAACAATTAAGACTTCAGTAAAATGTAACCAATGTATTTGAATTTAACTTCTTGGGAATAAGACTTTGTGACATACAAATTTGTCTTTTACTAATGATCTTAATATTTTCTGAATTATATTAAATAATATACTTAAAAGTTTTTCAATTACTTACGCTATGACTAGTACATTTAATGAAAGCGTTAAACATTATTAATAGGGCAAAAAATCTAGCCATAAAATGTTGACATTTAAAAACATAAGTAAATAAATTAATTTATGATATTTTGGTGAACTGTTACTAACAAATTTAATTTAATATCTTTAATATTTTCAAAATAATAAGTATGCAGTTCAATGAATACAATCCATTTTCAATAAAGAAAATTAAATATTATGAGATTTCATTTAAAATAAAATTATTATACATTATTAAACATAATTTTGATTAAATATCATCGAAATAAAGGTTATGATAATTTTACTGCAATAGAATTATTGAATGTTTATATTGTTAAAAATAAATTGTTCCATAAAACAATTTATGCCAAATACTAGTTTAATAGTTACTATAGTATTTATTAAACTTGTGTTATTGGTAAGTCATTCGAAATTATTTTTCAATTTTAATATTAATTGTACTATAACATGAATAAAACAAATGGTATTGTTTTAAATTTTAATTAAATGATATGCTATAGGTAAAAAACAAAAAAAATATAATTATATTTTTTATAATGTAAGATGTTAAGTATTTTTTTTATAAATTACTTAACATAGAAATAAAAATTATTTCATGTTGATTTAATTAAATATAGTACTTTTTTGTAAATTAAAAATGTGTATATTTGGTTACTTTTAACTTAAAAGTATTAACTAATAAAAATTAAAATGTCAGTTTTAATTAATAAACAAATCAATACTTAAGTGATTAATATCTCTTACTTCGGTAAAAAAAAGTTCAAACACTGTTTCCAACTTAAATACTAAAAAATGTATGTTTTTTGAATGACGATATCATAATAAAAACAATATCTATATCGTCAAATTCCAAAAAATATCGTTATGGAAAATTATATCTTACCTATCACTTCAAGGTAGTTTATCAAAAATGAAACTTAAGACGTTTTAGTATTATATAATTTCAAAATTAAAAATTAAAAATGACAGTAACATATTAGTAGAGTTTTCTTAAAAAAATGTTCTATAAAATATCGACATATAGACGAAAGTATTTTTACGTAGTTCAAGTCTAAAGAAGTTAAGATAAGATTTCCAATACTTAAGCAGAGACAAATTTTATGAGATTCTAAATTTATTAAATTCAAGCGTAAGAAAAAAAAATTAATAGTAAGTATACAAGGTATTACTTACAGATAATTTATGAATTTCTGGTCGTATAAAACTAACAACGTAATGAAACTTATATATTTCAATTAAGTAATATTGTTTAAATTATTGCTTCTTTGAAATTTTAAGTATTCTGTGAAGTAAAAACTTTCAGATATTTAATAAAAGTTAAATTGAACATAAATAATTATCTGTAATAAATATACAGAGAACCATAATACAATACATACTGTAAGTTTGTTTACAATACTTTATTTCAAAGTTATCCAAGTCTTACAGCATTCCCTGTGAATAGGAGATAAGAATACTTTCACGGCCCCTCTGCCAGTCGTAAGTGGCGACTAATGAGGTTGTGTTAGTCGACAGCCAGCGTAAATATCTTTATTTTAAGTATGAGGATCCTGAACAAAACTTAGGCGAATTGTCCTATCTCGGATGTACGCGGGAACAACAGAAAGTAGTTAAAAACGGAGAAGGCCTAAGGAATAAAGTGTTTGATACCAATCGGACAACTTGTGCATTAGCTGTTTCACCAGTCATGTGTACAGGTCTACCCAACGCTTGTAGTGTCAACGGTGTAGGGACATCACCACTTAACTCTAGGCTGGATTCGTGTATAAGGGAGAAAGATAGATACAAAGTAAGAATAGGTACTTGGAATGTTGGAACATTAACTGGTAGAAGTAGAAAATTAGTAGAAGTATTGAAGAGTAGAAAAGTTAACATTTGTTGTGTGAGGGAAACTAAGTAGATAGGAGAGAAATCAAGAGAAATAGGCGAGGGTTATAAAATAATATAATCAGGTAAGTCTAGTACAAAGAATGATGTAGGGATAATAATGGATGAGGAGATGAAAAGTAGAGTAGTAGAAGTAGCTAGGAAAAGTGACTGAATTATGGTAGTAAAATTGATATTCGAAGAAAAAGTGCTGAATTAAATAAGTACCTATGCATCACAAATAGGGTGTGATGAAATAGACAAGGAAGTGTTTTGGAGAGAGATGGATGAGTTGATGCAAGGGATACCTGGCAATGAGGATGCGGTGATAGGTGGAGATATGGATGAACATGTAGGTAATAGGAGGAGTGGATATGAAAGAGTGCATGGAGGGTATGGTTTTAGTGGGAAGAATGAGGCTGGAGAAAGAATACTGGATTTCGCAGTATCGTATGATCTTGCTATGGTTAATACTTATTTTAGAATGAGGGAAGAACATTATATAACATATATGAATGAGAGGAATAGATCACAGATTGATTATTTTATGTGGAAGAGAGAGAGAGCGTAGAGCGAGTAAAAGATTGTAAAGTTATACCAGGTGAGAATGTAACTACACAACATAGACTAATGGTAATGGAGTTGTGGTGCACCGAAAAAAGAATAAACAAAAATAGAAGAATCATAAGGGAAAAATCGAAGATCCGATGGTAGAAATTGAAAGGGGAAAATGAAAAAGAGTTTGTAAAGACGGTAAAAGAGAGAACGGTATGGAATGTCGAGGGAGACATAAATGATGTGTGGAATAGATTTGCTAGTTGTGTAAAGAATACTGCAAAGGAGATTGTTGGTGAGAGTAGTTGTAGAATGCCAGGAAAAATTGGTGGTGGGATGAGAACATTCAAAAAACCATAGAAAGTAAGAAAAAGCAATTCAAAGTATGGCAGAAGAGCAAAAGGAGAGAAGACTAGATGGAGTATAAACGCTTGTGCAGTAAGGCGAAGTTTAAGATATATGATAGGCTAGGAACAAAGGAAAGGGAGAAAGAAATCTATAGACTTGCAAAGATAAGAGAGAAAAGGTCTAAAGATTATCATTATAAGGTATAAAAAAAGTATTGATAATAAGGTAATTTCGAATGATGATGTTGAGAAAAAAAAGCGGAAAGAGTATTTTGAAAAATTACTAAATGAAGACTACCCAAATGAGATATTAGAGGATATCTCGTGGAATGAAGGACTGGTAGATTTAATTAGTGAGAAAGAGGTATGGGAGGCTGTGGCATCAATGAAAAAGAATAAAGCAGTGGGACCAGATGAAGTGCCAGTAGAAGTATGGAAAATATTAGGCGGTGTTGGCATAAAGTGGTTGAAGGAACTTTTAAATAAAATCTTATTAGAAAAGAAAATTCCAAATGAATGGAGGAATAGTATTGTGGTGCTGATATTTAAAGTTAAAGGAGACATACAGGAGTGTGGAAATTATAGAGGCATAAACCTTATGAGTCATAGTATGAAAATTTGTGAGAAGGTAATAGATAAGGGAATAAGAAATAAGTCATCGGTATCTAAAAACCAGTTTGGATTTATGCCTGATAAGTCAACAATGGATCCATTATTTTGTGTAAGGCAACTAATAGAAAAGTTTAGGGAAAAGAAGAAAAAGCTGTGTATAGTATTTATAGATTTGGAGAAAACGTATGATAGAGTACCAAGAGAGTTTCTAAAGTGGGCATTAATGAGAAAAGAAATTTTCGAAAAAGTACATTCAAATAATAGAGAATATGTATGGTGGTACTTGTACCAGGGTAAAAAGCGTAGGAGGAGTTTTAGAAGGTTTTCGTGTAAGAGTAGGAGTGCACCAAGGTTTTGCTTTAAGCTCTTACTTATTCTCTATAATGATGAATGAAATTACTAGAAAAATACAAAGAGAAGTGCTGTGGTGCATGTTGTTTGCTGACGATATAGTGTTAATAGGATAAAATAGGGAGAAAATTAATCAAAGGCTAGAGGTGTGGAGATCAACTTTTGAAGAAAAGGGTTTAAAATTAAGTAGAAGTAAGACAGAGTATATAGAGTACGAGGTAGATGAAATGAGGAGATCAGTGACAATAGGCGAGGACGTGATAAGAGAAGTGGAGAGTTTTAAGTATTTAGGGTGAGTTGTGCAAAAGAGTGATGGTATTGACGAGGTTGTAAGATACAGTATTATGTGCGGGTGGTTGAAGTAGAAAGAAGCGTCAAGCGTCTTATGCGACAAAAGAATTCCAATGAGGCTCAAAGGTAAATTCTTCAAGACTCTAGTGAGACCAGCTATGATGTATGGTTCGGAGTGTTTGAGAGGTTGATAAGAAAGTAGAGCAGTGAATGAGTGTAACAGAGATGAGAATGCTTAGATGGATGAGTGGAGTGACTAGAAAAGATAGAATAAAGAATGAGCATATAAGAGGGAGTATAGGTGTTGCGTCAATCGTGTATAAGATGAGAGAAAATAGACTTAGATGGTTTGGTCATGTTATGAGGAGAGAAAAATCGGAAGTTATAAGAACAGTTACAGAAATGAATGTTGAAGGAAGNAAATCGGAAGTTATAAGAACAGTTACAGAAATGAATGTTGAAGGAAGAAGAGGTAGAGGAAGACCTAAAAAGAGATGGAGGGATGCTATTGAATGCGCTTTGAGGACAGCTGATGTGAGCGTAGATGTGGGAGATCGTGTCAAGTAGAAGTTTAGGATAAGGGTAGCCGACCCCAAGTAGTTGGGATTAAGGGAAGAAAAAGAAGATCCAAGTCTTACAACAATTTAAAAAATATTGTTCGTATACAGTTTTTCTTTTATTAACCACATAACTGAACGAGGTAAACTTAGTCACAGGATAACTACCAAGACTTATAGATATACAAATGCATAAATTTGAATCTAACAAACCACACGATTCAGTTAACCTTTTATCCATTCAAAGTTTTATTAGTGTAATCGTATCAAAACTTTAACTAGAAAATAACGTGAGTTTATTGTAAAATCAAAATATTTAAAAAACTCATTTCATTTATATTATTTGACAGCTTAGTTAACTGGTATAATTTCTATATTACATGAACAGTCACATTTAAATATAACAAAACGGTAGCACAGTGGGGTCGAGGCACAGTGTGGACGAGGCATAGATGGGACAAGTATAGATGATATCTGACAGTGATTAAAATCACTATCATAAGAAACGCTTCGATGCAAATCTGTAGATAGTGTTTCCTTTAGAGAAATTGGTGAAATATTTTAAAAGCAACATGAACTCTTATTTCTTTAATTATATCCTGATTAGTAGTTCTTTGATTTTAAAATATAATATATGAATAAATACTAATTATAGTTTTTAAATTTAGTATGAAATTGTG
>NW_026099574.1:13418563-13496866 GCF_025091365.1 Daktulosphaira vitifoliae | reverse complement strand
AAAAAAAAAAAAAAAAAAAAAAAAAAAACACATCATAGTAAAATTAATACCTTCTCAGCTTCGCATCGAAGCTAAAATATTATAGAATAGGAATTTAATCATTTTTTTATTAATATAGAATACAGTTTATATACATATAAACTTTTTATACATTTATTAATAAGTATATGTAAAAAGTAATTCGCAGTTTAAAAATGTATAACAATTTATTAAAATTATCGTATTACTAAAAATGTATACATAAATATAGTAAAAAACTTAAGATCTTTAATGGAGTCTTAGTTGATATATATCATTGTTTTATCCCTAATAGATAGACTAATAAATAACAAATAATTGATGAATATTTTTTAATAGAGATTATTTTAGAATTATATGTTGCAAATCCAAAATTATATTAAAAATAATCATAATCATTGTCGTAAAATATTTTTGAGATTAAATCTTCTAACTAATATAAAAATAGAATTTTTAGATCAATTTTCGTCATAGAATCTACATAGTTTTAAATTATACTTTGTTGTATAAAACTTAAAAAGTTTAACAATTTTATGTTTGCAAAAAAGTAATTCAGCAGTATTTCTGTTTATGTCGAAGTTGTAAAAAGAAATTTTTTTTTAATTGAAAAAATAATGATATATTTTTAAACAAAAATAAAACTTTAAACTTTTATTTTGCTAAATATTAATTAACATTTAGCAACAGTATGACCAGTGAATGTATAAAGAGAATTGTAATTTTCTTTACAATTCTTATTTATTGTAACTAATATTTATTTAATTCAATATAAGAGATATTGAATCTCTATTTAGTTAACGCCAATGTACTTCATTTTTAGTCATAAAATAATCTATAAAATCGATGTACATTTGTCAAATATTTAATTTTTATTTTTTATAAGTTTTATTTATCAATAAATTTAGTTATTTTTTTTTATGATATAATTAGATTTTTATTTCATATGGGTCAGATCAAGAATATTTGCAAAAATTGTTCATGGTAGGTAATATTTTTTTATTGTATGTTTACTATCCGGTTGACCGATCCAGCGTTGAAGGGAGAAACCGAGGCTCAGCCAACTGACCGCACTTCTTTGGATGTGCAACAAATAGTACCTTATCCCTCGTAATTAATGAATTAACTCACCAAATAAAAATAAAAATTTTAATATGCTATTATGTATATACATGTATAGTGTTTTTTACTACAGAGAANTTTTAATATGCTATTATGTATATACATGTATAGTGTTTTTTACTACAGAGAACAAATATAATTAGCATCCTTAAAAATGTTATTTTAATAGACACTTGCAGTCACATTAAACAATAAAAACCAAACACGAATTTCATTAAAATAATGCTCTTAATCATTGGCATTCATAAAACAATTTTAAAAAATTTATTTTTTTTTATTTTTTAATTATAAAAATTTAATTTTTCATAATTTTTAATAATACATAACGATTATAAAAATTAATCAGGATAAAAGTAAAGGGGACAACTGCTCTCTTTGTCCCCATTGGCCGCCCGTGAGTGAGATTATTTTATTAAAATTAGTAGAAAAAATACATTAATAATTTTTAAAGTATTTTTTCTGTTTTATTTTTATAAATTATTGTTAGAAGATAATTTTTTCGAAATAAATAAACGTTGACTTATTTATTTGATAATATATAATTTAAAATATTAATAGTCATTTCTATTTTTCTTATTCAAAAATAACTGAAAATGAAGCATGACAAGTAGAAAATCTCTCATAAATTCAACTTCTTTCGGTAATCTAAAACAAATTAAGATAAATTTTAAATTTGGATATTTGTTGGTAGATCTTATATTGTTTAGTTTAAGAGCAACATTAAAGAAATTAAAAAAAAAAAATTTTATCCATAAAATTTATTATACAGAGTGATTTTTTTATCATAACCCACTCAATTACTATAGAATAAATATAATTTAAACATTTTTTTTTTTTGGTTATCTTTAGTTAGATATTATTCTTGAATTATTAACTATGTAATACTTTTTAAATTTATCCCTTATAAAAAACTAATTAGCTACCTGTATTTGTAATACCTTGTGTACTATGTATATTAAATCAAAGATTTGAAACTTTAAATGTTTATATCTAATAAACAAATAAAGTTATATTAATAATTCAAATGCCATTTAATATTAAATTAAAAACTCAAACATTTTATTTAATTCAAAATATGAGTTCCCATTTAAAAAAACAAAGTTTAAACCCTTACAAGGCATAAGGGATGAACTTAAAAAGTATTACATAGTTAATAATTCAAGAATAATGTCTGACTAAAGATAACCAAAATAAAAAATGTTTTAATTATATTTATTCTGTAAGTATTTGAGTGGATTATGATAAAAAAATCACCCTGTATATTATTTTTTATTTATGTAATAAAATTTAAAATATATAATATAACTTAATTAGTTCTAACTTTTGAATAAATATCCTTAATAAAATTAAATTTAAAAAGAAATATAGTTCACTGGTGGAATCTATATTGTTTTGCTTTGAAAATTGATATTAAAAAAAAAATTTTAATTTATCTAAATCTAAAAAAATAATTTTTTTTTTTTTGATTGTGTATTTATAAACAAAATTAAGAAACTCAAATCAGATTAAAATAAATATAATCAATATTTGACGACTAATTTAATGAATAGATGATCATAAAACATTATTAAGTACTTTTGAGAAAATTTTTAAGTAATTTGTTGTGTTTATTATTGTTTTCAATAATATATTAATTTAACGTGAATGATTTTAATGCATTTATACTTTTTAACTGTTGAAAATCTTCTAACCGTTATAGTATCTGATTAATTTTTAACAATTTAAAATGACACTCAGACAAAAAAAATCGTTAAAATCTATCAGTAGACATGAGTGACAAATAAATTTGATTTGAATCTATTAATGTAATCTAACATCTTAAAATTATTTAGCTTGTCTTTACGAAAAAATTACAGTCATACAAAAATTGTACACGTTCACCATAATTTTACCTTTCTCCCCTTTAGCATTTGTTTTTCGTGTTTTTTGTTATTTTTGTTAAAAATCGATCGTTTTCAAAACTACAACTAATTATTAATGTATATTTTATGCGTAGGATAAGATGTAATTATTAATTTTAATTAATTTAATAAATAGCATGTGTTTAATTAATTACTTTAACACAAATAAACGTGAATCGTGTACTACGGATTATTGTATTTTATACCACTAACCTTGTATGCGTTGTGTCTTGTCTGGATAAGTGTTCAGGGCGTCAGCTAATACTTGCTTTGCCACCGCCATGTCACCCAACCCGTTTAAAGCTTCCGCTTTATACAGCAATGCGTTCAGCGACCGTTCATTGATGCGCAACGCCTTATCACAATCGGCAACAGCTTCGTCTAACAAACCCAAGTTGATCTTTGTCAATGCTCTATTGGTATACAGTACACAACTGTCTTTGCGAACATCAATCGCCTAAAAAATCAAACGGCATGTTATCTGAAATTTCAGTAAATGAAGTGAAAAATAAATTAGTATTAAAAATGAACTCTTGAGTTTTGGAGTTTGATTTGTAAATTCTAATTATATCCCTTTATCTGAGCGCACGGCAGTACGCCAGGCTAAGTTCTAGAAATGCTGGTGTATCTTTTAACGAATAATACACCCATTTTTTCTAATCCCCATTAATCCTCCGTTTTTTCTTTAGCTTATAAATTTCAATCCTACTTTTATTAGCAAACTTGCTCCTTGTCCATATTGCTTAACACTTAGCCGATTTCTGACAAAGTATCAACTCAGTACTTTTTTGAATGATAGTAGATGGAAAAAAAAATCTCAAAAAAAAAAACAAAAGAGGTTTAAGGTTGTCCCTTTCACGGGATTTATTAAAAAGTTGTGGAATAATCTATTTTATATCTCATTCCAAAACTGGTTAAGTGTTATGCAATACGAATAAAAGAGTAATTTATTATTTATAAAAGTAGTTGCTCATTAAAGTAGGGTTGAAGTTTATGGACTAAAGAGAAATCAAATTTGTATATAATATAAACATTACTATTTTGATAGGCAGGGGGTTGGAACTTTTTCTTAGTTAGGTTTTTGTGGAGAATAAATATTAAAATGATTGTAAATATTTTACTATTACTTTATAGTTATTAGAGTATTAGTTAAAACTCAAACACAAAATATTCACTAAACTTGTATTATATAATTTAAATATGCCATAGGAATATTATTTTTTAGAAAGTGTACAAAAACTTTCATTTCATTAAATGATATTTTTTATATCTCATTTTCTCATTTACATTTTATTAGATTGCTGATACCGTTTACCTGATTATAATAAATTAAAGCTTTTTCGAAATTTTTATTCCTATACTCGTGGTTACCCATGGTCTTAAAATAGTCTGATTGTTTAATTTCTTTTTTTTTAGCATCAGCTCTCTGTTTTGCATCTCTTTCCACGTATGCCATAAAACCAGCTAAAAAAAAACAAATATTGCCCGTAAAGAGAAGATTTTTCGTAAAAAATATTCATCAATTACTATTATAATTATTTAAATTTTTTAAATTTAAATATAACAAAGGATTTGTTTTTATTCATTTAAGAATCAATTATAAGTAGTCTTATTATATCAAAGTATCAAAAAAGGTAATACATTTTTTAACAAGTTGTTAACATCAAATTATTTGAAATAAAAATTTATTTTAATTAATACTGAACTGCTTTGACATCCATTGACTATATTTCAAAGGTCCAATTTTAAACAAGCAAAAAAATAAATATTTATTTTTTTATCATTTCTAAAATTTAAGCTGTAGTAGCTTATAATTTATAAATTTTAGCTAAATAAAATGTTTAAATAAAATCTGTATCATCGAATGTTTCAAGTTAAATTGTGTACATTACAACAAAAATCAAAAATAATATAAAATGTTTTTCTGATCTAAATTTTTAATAAACATCAATAAGGGCTGTATAATCTATTATTCAGTATAAATTTGGATGTCACCGTTAAATATATACTATCGAAATTATAATATAATTTAAGCCATTGCAACACATAATGTGTATTAAATTTAAATAATATAGATGTAATATAATTGTGTTTGTTTAAATGTAAAGTTCAATATTGTGTAACAATTATAAATTCCAGTACAGTAGGCATATAATTACATTAAACTTTTTAACTACTATTTGTTTGAAGCTATAGAGCAATTTTTTGTTTTATTAATAATTGCTGAACATAGGCATTTTTTAGTGTAATTAATGATATCATCTACAATTAGGTAATCTAATCAGACACCATATAAATACTGAACAGTACAAGTTCTTGCTTCGCTATGATTACAATAACAATAAAAATAATGAATTGTGATAACATAGCATGTGGTGATGAATAGAAATCAGAAAACAATACGTTCAGTTCCATGTAACTAAAATAATTGATTCTTTGGAAATATTTCACAGTTTAACTATTTGGAAGGGAAATATTTATACATATTATCTTATTCTTTCCTTGTTCTATGCTTAACACTTTTAGTGAAACCTCATTTTCTGTTTAATTAATTAACATCTGAAATGAATACTACAATCTTTACACTTAGCAAACGCATTAGAAATGTTATAAAACAAGAGTTTCTATATTCAATAGGTTTATTTAATAACGTAAATTACGAAAAGTTGTATTTTATTCGTAATGAAAAATAAATACGCGTTCACAAAGTAATCACTCAACGGAATTATCAAAATTACTGTACTAAACCTGCGTCTGTTGGGACTTTCTCATTATGCGTATTTAAATCTTCAAAAGCTTTAAGATTAATTTTTGTACCGTTTTGAACGGTTTTCAATGAACTTTCATCCCACGTTTTATCATAGTTCCCTAGCAGCTCTTCAGCACGGATCATTCCCAAACGAGATTTACAATCGTCTTTAGAGGCTATGTCTTTAACAATACCACCTATTATATATATTTAAATTAAATGTTGAAATATTTTTAGCATTTAAACGGATAAACTAAAAAAATATTTACCGATTAGATTAACTTTTCGCATGGATTCATCAAAATCTTCGTCTTCCATTATGTTAGTTGATTTTTTACGATTTGTTCAATCAAAATTTACAAAATCAGCTTGAAAAAATTGAAAAAAAACTAATTGAACAGTTTCCATGGAGAAATATGATATTGAATATGCTTACCGTTGCTATGCAATATTAGTTAGGTATAATGTATTTAGACTTTAACTTCTCCATGTATTTAAGTTAAATACTATTATCATAAACCTAACAATGAACTTTTAAATTATAATTATCACCAATGCATACAATAAATTTTTGTTTATAAATAGAATCTATAGCGATTCATAGATTTAAAAAAAGCGAAAACTTTATAATTTATTTAATTACCATAATTTAGTCACATACATTCAATTTTAATCTGAAGGTGAGGATTAAAAAATCTATTCACACAAAAACTTCCTCTATTTTTAATTATAAAATATAAATTTTAATTACTATCTTTTTCCGTGATTTCAAATTGCATTATACATTATACTACAAATATTAATAATTACTATGTCAAATAAAAATATTTAAACATCTTAATCATTGGCAAATAGTTAACCTTAAATATAAAAACAATAAAAGTAAATGTAATAATTAATACATAAAGAGCGTTGTAAAATGTCCGTACTAATCTTTTCAAGAATATTCCTTAGAGACGAGGTTATTCTTTTTAACTTGTTTTTGTTATATTTGATATATTGTAAAATAGCCCTAAATTTTCTAACATGTAAAAAATTGGTCATTTCTAAATTTATCTTTTTAGCTTTTGATAATTCGATTAAAGAAAGGTTAATGGTCATTTATACCATTCACAAATAAAATTATTAGGGATAAACTTTAAACATTTATCAGAAAATAAAGAATAAAAAATAGGTACGGTTATGAATATTTTAAAGGGTAAATAGATAAACGAACACATTATTTAATGCTGAATAAACAATATATATCAACAAGTATAATTTAGTAAAGAAATTAATATGACCATTTTTTATAAAACGTACATAGATGTTACTAGTATTTATTTAAAATCCATAGAGTTTCGATGATACAAAAATGTTTGTAAATTTAATTTTCAAAATTAAGACGTATTAAGTTTACAAATATTATATTATATTATCATGAAGACATTTACTAGTCAAGACAGTGTAAGATTACTATTTGAATCATATAACATATTTGTTTCTGTTTCATTAATCTATACAGAGCACCACCCTTAAGGTATAATGTATTTGATTCAATTAAAATGGTCTTTGATGATTTTTATTTTTACACAATATAGTTTTCTCTTAGTGTCTAGTTTTATTATGTTAAAATTACCAAAAAATCTTTTCAATATTTTTTTCGTCAAAAAATTATTATAATAGTATCAATAAAGTAATTAAATAACTTTTGTTTATTATTAACAAATGTTGAGGATAGTAAATACTATTTAACTTGCTAAAACAAAGCAATTCAGGCAAAAACAAATGTTGAGATATAATCTCAACATCAAATAAATTATGCATCTCATTTAATTGTAGCAGATTGCATTTAAGGAAATGTTCACTTAAACAAATTTTGGAGATATCTAATAAGATGTTTCAGCCTAAATTATCTCTTATAATCTAGTCAGTTAAAATGAAATTATAAAAATCATTAGCTCTGTGTACTTTAATAAAGTGTCTAATCTATCAGTAAAATTTTTTTAGAAACGAGGTTTTATTTTTATTTTATCAATAAGAAAACATAACTCACGTTGTTTGTATTATATAAAAAAAAGTTACTTTAAATCTTTAATGGTTGCATAAAAATGTTTTTTTTTCTAAAAATATGACCAATGTGCTTTAAAAAATTAAGAGTAAGGATTTTCAAGAGTCAAACATAATTATTATTGATTTTTATAGGGTGAAGAGATAAACAAAATTAATTCTAGTTCATAAACTTAGGTTTTCTGCTGATTTACTAAATATATATTCATATTATTAAATCAAGTAGTGGACATATATATATTATATATATTATATACTTAAGTATATTGCCATTTATAGCTAGTTAAAATTTACAACAATATATTTAAATTAATTAATATATTTTTAAACGAACTTTTTAAATGAACCTATTTTTAATTTAGTTGAAACTAACATTGCCGAAAATTTTAAATACGTCTCAATTTTGGAAATTTAATTTACAATCTCAAAATTATTATACCATAAAAATGTAATTTAAAAATAGCTGAATTTTAAAAATGTTGCAACTTTTTTTAATTACTGATTAAAATGAAATTTTAACAAAATATACTATAATTTTTTTTAATAACTGTAAAATTTCTTTTAATATGCATTTTATAAAACCTTAAGTTTGAAAATATTCCGGATCATCTGTCTTATAAAAACGTATACCAAATTAATGTTATTGAAACATTAATACAATAAAATTTACAATTACAATTACAATAAAAAAATAATAATAATCTCATTGTTGTCTCAATTTTTCCAAAAAAGTACTTTATTTTCAAATAAATATTTGAACACAAAAAACAACAAAAAATATTTTATTGTTTATGAAATTTCTTAAGTAATTTCGACACCATTCCGATTTTTTTCTATTACATCTATTTTGATTAAAAATTATTATAAAAAAGTATAATTTGTTTTTTTTAATTTTCCTAAAAATATTTCATGATGTTCAATAAAAATTGTACATAATTTGAAACATTTCCATAAAGTTTAACCGATATTTTGGATCTTTAAAGTTGAGTTTGAGTGTAAATTAAAAAAAAAAAATAAATTTTCGCATATGCTCTTTTTTTTGGTTTAAATTATATAAAGATTAAAAAATATTAACTTTATGCTTTTAGAGTAAATAAAAAGTGAAAGGATACCAATTCTTACATAAATACCGAAAAATCAACATTTTCTTTTCATAAAAATCTGTGTTTATTTGATTTTCTTTTAAAAATACTTTATTTCTGATCACGTTATAACATTTAATAACTAAATCTGCCATTATTGCCGTATATGAGTGTCCTTGATAGCGCCTCTCCATTTCTTTATAATTATACAAATAATTAGTTATACAATTTTCATACGTAAAAATATAATTGGACGTCATATTTATAATTAAAAATATATAAGATTGTATTATATCATTAGTTTAATTACATCAAAATATAACAATTATAGGAGAGTTATAAATAACTAATATTTGTTGTAAATTTTCGAGATTATCCGTTATTTGTTGTATTATTAGTAAAATTTTTTTGTATTTACTCAAAATATACAAAGTTACTATTTTTTTAATTTTTAAAATATTATCTATTTAACGTTTTAAATTTCATTATAATAAATTAAACCAAAAAAAAGTTAAACTTGAATGTTCAGTTTTTTTTTTTTTGTAAAAATGTCTCAACTATAAAGATCCAAAAAATCGATTTAACTTGATGGAATAGTCCCAATCTATGCACAATTCTTCTTCAATTCAATCATATTTTTTATGACGATTTTATTATGTAATCATCGAATAATAATACTAATTAGTATTTATATTTAAAACAAAAAGTGATAGTAAATATCTGAATCCAGATTCGTAATTAGCATCAAAATTCCTTAAAGAAATTATATACAAATTTTAAACAAGAAAATAGTTTTTGTCCTGTGTAATTTAACAAGCATTTAATATTTGAGTAAAATTTTAAAACATTTAAATTACAATTACACAAATTATTATGAAATTTAAGAGATTTGTATTAAAGCGTTTTTATAATAGTGAAGTCAATTACTGTCAGATAATGTCTATATTTGTCCAAACTGTATGGCAACCCCACTGTGCTGTGTTTCTATTTTTTTGAAAAATTAAAATATTTCATTCAGAATTTTAGATAAATTAATATAATCACCTGTTAATATAACAATATTAGCTTATAAATCTTAATTCAATTAATAAAATAATCATGTTTTATTAACTATTGCAGCATATGAATATGTAAATTTTCCGACGGAAGGAGTTATGTAATAACGACAACTCAAGTAAACTTCAAGTAAAACTTAAGACAATAAATAAATGTGTTGTTATTTATGTTTGTTAGCGTTAACTAAAAGTTTTTAAACGTCAAATATCAAAGTACCATATAAACTTGTAAATGAACGGTAAACTTTGATCACAGATTTTTTTTGCATAAATAGCTGTAGTTTTGTAATCAATAAATAAAATTTCAACAACTTAAAAAAAAAATAAAAGTTCATGTTAAAAACTTTTAAAAATATAAGTTTGGTAGTTTTTTATTATAGTGCTTGTTTTTCCTCTTTGTATACTAATTAATAAAAATATAAATATTGACCGTTATTTGTAGTACAAGTCTAGAACTAATTTCCAACGAAAATCTCATTTTCTTTCAGACATTTTTTTAAGTGACAATTTAATAGGATGTATGACACCCCACAATCGAATTTTCAAGTCATTAGTGACTGGCATTTTTAGAATATATAGAATGCAGAATGTATATATTAAATTTTAGCTTCAGTGCGAAGCTATTGTTAGAGACTAGATTAATAGTGATCTTGGTCAAAACCAAGAATTGAAAGCTACCCGACGTTTGCCCAAATATCGTCCCTATGTCCTTAAATGAGTTTTAATTACCTGAAGGAGACACAGGCAATCGTGTAACTTAGTTATAGAGGATAGATTATTAAATAAAATTAGACAATTGTTTTATGTCAGCGACAAAGTAAATGTATATTTTAGATGTTCAGTAAATATAAGTTATATGTAATGTACAATACTGACCTGAATCCTACTACAATTGGTTAGTAGGTATATCCAAGTGAGACGGAGTTGGTTGGCTATGATGACAATTGGCGATAGACAGGTCGTTGAATAAAACAAGTTAAGTTATAAATAATATAAATAAGACGAAAGTAATAGTATTGAAAACTATGTCTATAACGGCCACTCAAACACAATTGTCCTTTGTTGGTTCGATGTCAGTAGCTCCGGGCTACAGACGAGTAGAATTGTCAAATCAGCATCTCCCTCTATGTTAATTAATATATATTACGAATTAAGTAAATGGAAATAAAACCTGTGTAATATAAGTGGTAAGAACATAGTAATAAATGTTCTTACACTATGAAGGTCTTAATTTTAATATTAGTTTTGATGTGAATCTGAGAAGGTATTAATTTTATCAAGATGCGTTAATTTTTTTTGTGCTTGTTGTCATTTTTTCTCAGTTCTTACGGCATCATTTTCTTTTAACAATAAAATCACAAATCGTATCGATTTGAAGACATTGCACTTTAAAATTGGAAAAATTCCCTCGTTCCTTTTAAATGGGGAAAATCCCCAAAAATAATACGATTTCTAAAAACGATATATGTTGAAATTTTTAAAACTTTTTTTTCTCAAAACAGTTATAACTTTTTGAAAAATGAACGAATCTAAAATTTTGTTTTTATATAAATACCTTAGGTATTTCCCTTTCTTCTGATATAAATTTTTGAAAACTTGACCTTCTAACTACCCATAGAGGAGGATTCAAAACAGAAACTTTTGCATGAAAAGTTTACTTTTTTAACTACTTGAAAAAATCTAATTGTATATTTGAAATAGGCGTGAAAATGAATTTAGAAAAGTACATTTTGGTCTTAGATGAAAATTCCTTGTAGATCAGTAAATTTATTCATATGTAACATACAACTTTTATTTTTTTTGAAAAATATTGCTTCAAGCCCTTTAGTTTTTATACATGTTTATCATAGAAATAACAACTACTTTAATTTTTTTTATAGTTTCTCCGTAATAATTACAATATTAAATTATCAAATATTAATTTCATAATAAATTTAATTAAAATAATAGGTATTTAACAGTAAATATAAAATATTATACTTATATATTAAAGTCTACTAATTAGGATATAATCAAAGGAAAAAGAGATGATGTTACTTTTGGAATAGTCCACCAATTTCTTAATATTTAACATTATCTACAGATTTGCATAGAAGCGTTTCTTATGACAATGGTTTTTATCATTGTCATATACAACGTCATGTGCCACGGCCCAACTGTGCTACCGTTTTTTTATGCTTATTTATTTCCATAAAAACATGAGGTAGTGTCGAGTTAAAACTATTAAACATTTAATACATTGAAACTTTCCCACTATTATTATAATTGGAAAATAGTATAAACAAGTGGGTTACAAGTTGAGTAGACTTGAGGCAACATATACAGTGGCAACATCACATGATAAAATTATTTTTATTCTAGAATAACTATCTTTATTGAAAAAATATTTATTATTATTTCACAGTTAAATTTAAAAATGTAATACATATAATGTTTATTTCCGTGTTATTTTTAACGGAAAGATTTAAAATATAGATATGATTATTGGGAAAAATATTTTTTTTACAAACAGAGTTTTAATAAAAAAATAAATATTTTACATGTTTATTTTCATCCAGTGTTAGAGTATATCGGTTTCATGGTTACAATGATTTTTATAAAATTGCTTAACGTTTTAAATTTTTTTTTCGCATTGGCTTTTTCTGCGGTATTTTTACTATTAAAATTTGTATAACTAAAATAATTGTATTGATTTTTTTCATTTTAATTAGGGGTTGTTTTCTGTGTTACGACCCATTCAACACTCATACCGACTGACAAAGTTACAAAGTGTAACATCCAACAAATCTATTGGAAATTCCTATGCTGAGTACGTTCAATATTATGATAAACAGTTCATTAACTTAAATTGTACAACATATTTGAAAGTAATACCATACCGAGTAAGTCCAATCAGACATTTTAAAAAAACGTAAATATTTCAGTATGCAATGTTATATGTTCATTCGTTAATGTTATGTACTCAAAATTTTTCGCGGGAGAGAGGGTTAAACGTAAGAAAAAATTTAATTTTTTTTAATTAAATTATAATTTTTAAAATTATATCACTAACGTGCACCGTAAACATTTTCATCCCTATCCTACCTCTAAATTTTTCTGAATGTTACATGGTTGGCCATTTACATTTTTTATATTGGGCCAGATGTTCAATTTTTTAATAACTCTTTTATGTACAATTTGTAATTAATTGCGTGTTGTAACACAAAAACCAATTGAGCACATTTTTTTTTAATGATAATTATGTTTTCATCATAATTGATTTTTATTGAAATTAAGGGCTATATTGAGTTGATAAAATGCAAAGAATATTACATGGATTGTAAAATACATAAAGTTATGGAAATTACAAACATATGTGATAAAGTCGAATATGGCTTATCTTTGATACAAATTGGCTATCGTAATCGTGAAATAAAATGTCCATTTCAGGTAATCACTCAAGTAATTTAAAGAAATAATATATCTAAATTTATGAAAAATCTTAAATTATAATTTAAAATTATCTCTTTACCTATAAAATTAAATTTAATAATATGTAATTTTAATAGTTTAAATATCTACAATTTCATATCTTTGATAAATGACACTAATCATAATTGTTCAAGAATTGTGTTAACCCCATGAATTAATTGATTTAATATCCACAAAAATAAATAATTTCATATAAGGACATTTTTATTAGAAAAACTAATACAACATTTTGCTTTAGCTTTAAGGAATAACATTTTTTAAATATTTCTCCTGTAATTTTTATTTATTAATTAAAATGTTGTTCCATTTTTTGTCGAAAACTCTTCTATGGACATCGCTATAAATAATATAAATGATTTTAATTATCATTTACTCCATAATAGTTGATTACTATAAATTAAGTACTTAATTGATATTGAAAAATAAATTTGATCTAATGCATTTCTTTTAAATTAGTTTTGAAATTAGTGCACCGGATCCATAAGGGCAATAACGTTTGAAAATATAAATAATGTTTATGTTATCAAAAATATTTTTTCAATTTGACCACACTACAGAATAATTTCTATATTTGCGTTTTAGGGAGACTACATCATAAGAAATATTACTTATGATCCTACTACGGCATTACCTTTGTTTTTTGGACCGACAGAGAAGTGGTGGGAGTACACATTTAAGTTAAATGTTACTTTTTTTGATTTTAATGAAATCGAATTGCTAAAATATCATATTCAAGCTTATATTTTGACTTATCGATTAAAACATTAGTTTAATAAATATTATCATTAATAATTTCTTTGGTATTATTATAAGTTTACGTCTCCTTAATAGTACAAGTCACAATAAGTTATATTATGTTTAACAATATTGTACGTTTATTGAGAGCACATATTTTTGGTTTTTTGATTATGTACTGACAACATTTTTGATTTTAAACGTTATTATAATTATAACGTTTTTTACACTCTGCAATTGGTTTTAAGACTGTTGACTGCGGATGTCACTTAAAAAAGATTTTTCATCTAGTAGGTATACAAATTTCTTTTTTGTTATTTTATTATTAAACTTTTCATATCGATTTTAAATTTAATTAATGTATTGATATTCATATGAAAATAAACAGTTATCAAAAAAAATAATTTAAGATTTTATTTTTTTGGATTAGGAACTCATTTAAATTTAGAAATCATTTTTGTAAACGTTGAAGATAAGAAATAGTAACACACTAGTTCGTCGCCTACTAGAATGGGAACAGTAAGATAAACTTAATTAAAAAAACAATTAAGTGATCGTTGTCTTACGAAATAATAAATATTTAAGAATTGGTAATCAAATAAATGTAAAACGATGTTAAGGGGCGTATTCTTAATTATTTTTTAAAAAGGGTTTTTGAAACTTTAAAATATAAAAATAATTTACTTTGATTAACCCGCCCCCGGAATAAATAGTAATACTTAAATTTTAGTAGATTCAAAAGCAAAAAAAATGGTGTGAAGTGTGGAGCTGTTTTTTATTAAACTACTATTCTAGTTATAAGAAAAAAATAGTAAGGACTCGTAAAAATTTAGTATCAGGTCTTGTAATTCCTTGTACAGGCTATTTTTGTAGCCTGATACCAGACAAATCTATTTTTTGTTTTTAATCTTTGTATAAAAAATCTGTTGACTTTTGTATTCGATATTGTTATTTTTACAGATGTTTGAATGTTGAGATCAATGAAATAGCTTACAATTTGAAACAAAACTGTGAATAATAGTCTATAAATATTACTTTTCAGTGAACACTATATTTGTAAAAAACTTTATAATGCAAATATCCGTATATGGTAGTTGGTATTAATCAACTAATAGATCGTTCTTCGTGTTAATTTTTTTTGTTGTAGCTTACATAACACTCATTACACTTAATAAATTCATAAAAAAATCATGATTAAATTTTAATTTAAAAAATTAGTTTATAAACATGGATTATAGTTACTAAATCTAGGGACCACGTGATTAATAATATTAGTTTTCACAAATAATGAGTATTATGATTTATTTTTAAACTGTTAAGTTGTTCAAAAAATCTTGCTAGTTAAATTTTGCAATATTTTATATTGTAACGCTTTACCGAAGAATATGTTAGAAAACGAAAATAAATACACTAAAAAAAATTAAAAAACAACAAAAAGTCCATTAGAAGACAATTTCACATTCCGTTTAAGTACGAACGATAATTTCTCAAATGCACATCTGAATTATTTTAAAATTAACAATGAAAGTATCTTATAAATTTCTTCGTTGGAATAATAAAAAATGTCTGTTTTGATAGCAGAAAATTCAGTTCTAATGATTTATATTTTTATTTTATTTATGAATACATCACATACGTCAAGCACACATACATTCTACGAGGGTCAATAACACTAAAAGTATTATATTATTAAAACTAGACAAAATTATACTAGTTCGTTGCAACGTATCCAAAACATATACAGAGGAGTTTATTTAGATAGTTATAATATAATTAAACTACCAGATATTCTCGATAAATGCATTTACAGTAGTAATTATGCTTAGAACAATATTTTATTTTTTCACATAATTTGCTGATAAAATATTTGAATTTTATTGTAAACATTCAAGTTAAATTCATAAATATCCACAATTTCTTACATTATTTTATCCAACTCAAAGCGAGTGGTATAATCTGATAATGAACGTTTTGTGTTATTATCTAAAGAATTAACATTAATAGCGATTTGATTAGTCAATTAGCACGATTGAATTTAAACAATAATCTTAGTCACGCATGAAATCCCATAGCGATTTTTTAAAAAAACTTTACCAAAACTAAAGTTAACATAGAATAATTTTATTCCTTTTTTAATTTTGAAATACTTCAAGATTTACCTACCGATACCCAAGTTAGTAATATATTTTTTTTAATAATTATTGACAATAGTCATAATTTGTTTTTTAAATCTATACAAATGCAACGTGATGTAACACAGACTACTTTTTAGATTTTGTCTTCGATCCAATGGGTAGATACTATGTGTAGTTAAGGCTAAAGAATAACGCAACGTTTATTACTGCTGGTATGTCAGCATGCTGTTTGATGTTTCCTGATAGACAAACATATTCTTATGGCAATAACTCAAATCTTATAAACTCTTTAACTAAGTTATATTATAGAACTATGAATGTTTAAATTACAATTAGACTACACCAACTTCCTGTTGATATCATCGCTGGAATAAGAAATAAAAAACTTTTCAACAAATCCTTTATTAATTTACCGCGCCAGATCTCATTTTAACCTATCTCGCTTTTGATTGGCGTTTTAAAATTAACTGTGTAGTTGAACGTCGAGCAATATTACCTTAAAATTAAAACGAGATGTGTTTAATGGGAATTGCGATGTAAAAGGAAATGATAACAATAAGAATTATCCAACCGTACTTAAGCGTTGAAAACGTCAAATCGCAGTTACTGTAAGCTTACTACCGTAACACTATAGCGCTTTTCTACGTAAAGATTTGTAAAGATCATCCATCCTGTCAATTGTGCAGTAAAAAACCGAGAGTTTAGTTTCACATCTTTTAAAACATTCAAACATTACGTTACGGATGGACAACATTTGGATTAAAAAATTATCGGTATCATTTTCATCGTTAAAACTTTCATTGATTGTATCGGAGACATCATATTATTCTGGTTCAGGATATATTTTTATAATTTTAAATGACTTTATTTTTTAATCGTTTGCATTGAAATTTTACACATCTTTGGTCTAACCTCGATGAGTTATTTTTAATTTTATTTTCACCCATTAATATGTTTTTTGTGATGACTTATAGTTTGTAAAGCGGAAGGCATTAAACAAAATGCTATGGGCCGTTCATCATTGACGGAAGATTATTTTTAACTCAAAGAGCCTATCCGAAATGTGTGTTTGCGTACAACTGTTGACTATTAATATTTCGCTACACAATAAAAAAATATGACGCGATCAACGAATTTTCCGTCCACATGCGATTTATGAGCAGATTTTACATTCGATCAGCGTGTACATTTAGACACAGATAATCATTAATAATTAATTTGTACTCGACTATATGGCTATCAGATAAGACGTTATGAAATAATTATTAAGTGGATTGCTTGTTTTTGTTTCTTTTATTTTTTGATAATTAAATTTTTTTTTCTGTTCGTTTTCTCTTTTTAGAACATCGTAAATTTAATTAGCAATTGCTTAAGCTAAGAGTGCACAGATAACGGGCGAAAGTTGAATGATCCGATGAAGATCAAGCGGTCAAGTGTTTACAATACGAGTACCGGTTGATGTAGAAAAAAATGTAAATAAATAAAAAGAAAAAAAGTTGCGTGTGAATCAACTGTATAGGCGATCGAATAATTTCTCTAGCCAATAGGCCAATGCCAAACGGCTTGCCGGGACCTTTGCCAGGGATTGTCGACAGTGTTTACAGACTTTTATTTATAATTCACTAGGGAGCCGACGACACGTTCAACCAACACATACTTATCAATATGATTATTATATCTCAACAGACTGTACAATCTAGCACACATACGTCAATGTGCAACTTTCATTCTATCGGTTTTACCTGGTGATATACATATTTTGTATAATATATTTATCTTGTATTGTCACACCTCTACATTACTTGACAGGCATGAGTGAAAGCAATTCGAGTTTTACTTTGTTCTCGAGGCTTGACATCCGATACACTTTTCTACAAATCAGACGTTTTGTTCACTTTTAAAGGGGTGTAAGAGACAAATAAAGGATGTCGTATCTAATATCATGCAAAACAACTACGCCATATGTACACGACACTATCCGGAGGTATAAAATTTTATATTTTTGTATAAGGTTACACAAATGTATTCAATGGCCTTATAAGAAGACAATACATAACAGCGGATAGTTTTTGCTCCCTCTGAAGCTGTCCCCGTTGCTAGGCTTCAGCAACTAGATTGTGTTTAACCAACAGTAGGTGTACGAAGCAAGTTTCTAAAGGAAGTCATATAAAAGAGATAGCAGTAAAAAAAAATAAATAAACAACAACATCATTTACCATTAATTTTGTACAATATATTAATTTAGTACAAAAAGCTGGGAGGGTTGACAAATAATTCAGTCATCAGATCGGTTGGTCCACGCACAAGCACATTATTAGTGAGTGAAACCGATCAATTTTATCACAATGTCAAGTGAGTGAAAAATAAGTCGTATAAAATGTTTTTTTTCTTATCTTTCATTTTAAAATAGGAAAAAATGTATATATACACATAAATAGGAACAACAACAAAAGGAGGGGCGGCGGGTAGGAGAAGATACCTAAGCCGAAGCGGCGTTCACTGTTATTGCTGTTTCATTCCATACGCTAGCGTTGGTGTTGTCTTGGTGATGCCGGTGATGGTTGCCATGGTTGTGGTGACGATGGTGATGATGTCTATGAGAACTTTCGTGGGAACGATGGCCCACCGACGACACTGCTTCCAAATCTCTTCGGAGTTTGTACAGGGCCAGGTCAACGGCTGCTTGGGCATCTTCCTTACTGTCATGTCCGTACGCCTGCTGGATTTCCCGTTTCAACAATCTGGCCGCTAGAGATTTCAGTGACATTTTGTACGGCTCGCCTAGCGGATGTGGAAACAGCACTGACGTGTCCACTACCCGCGAATGGACAATTCTCAGTACGAGAAGGTCACTGCCCAGTCCGTGGCCAACTAGTATAGTGTCTCGTTTTATGTACCGCAATAGGTCTTTTTGTACTTGCTCTAAACTTTTGGACGGTTTGGTCGCAAAGTCGTTGGCCGTAATGCCACTATACCGACTATTGTAGTCGACTATTGGATTGGCCGGCCTCACCAGAGTGTCGTACACTACGAACCCGTAAATATCGACTAATGTGACTTTAGTTACCTCCAAACCTGACTGTGTGTAGCACATCTCGCAGTCCATGCCGTACACGACTTTGATACCGGTGCGGTCCTCGTAAGTATCCACAAACCCGGGTTTAGGTCCGTTGTGTCCTTCGGCATACCCGTTCCACACATGACAGGGCGCCTCCGTACAGCCGTGCGACGTCGGACCACCGTTGCAGCAGTCGTACGAGTCGTTGGCCATCTTCAGTTTTCCGTAGTGGTATAAACACCGACTCGTCAGCGAGTACTGTCGTCGTTCGTTGGTTACCGAGAAGAACGATGAGCACCGGACGCAAGATACGAGATCGTCGAATGAGAACTGTTGTACTTCTGTCTGTTTTGTCTGTCGTTGTTCCGAAATACTAACTACATCGACTTCGGACGTCCGGCGCTTTTTCTGACCCTTTTGCTGCTGAACCGATCGGGCTTCGAAACTGAATTCCTTGGCTACCGGATTGAGTTTCTTTGAACGCATCATGTTAGGCCGATAGTACACTGCATAACCAGCCATCGTTGAATTAACCGGAAAACCGTATCCGTACAAATCGCTCAATCGCAGCATATACTTGTTCAACATGAACCATATGTCCAGATCGGATAGGCTGTTTAAGTTCGACCGTTCGCTACGAAAACTGTCGGTGACATTGAACTTGTTGACGTCGTTCGTAGTGGTAGTCGTCAAAGTGGTCGTCTGAATGGTTATGGCCGTTCCCTTGTGCGTATTCGATTTGATCACAATGGACGATGACGACGACGACGACGTCGTACTGCCCGTGCCGCTGCCATCGCTGTTCGAGTCGATCATGTTAGTTGTTTCTTGCAGCTGCTTGAACTTGGACCTGCGTTTTCTGGTTCTTTTGCTCCTCTTTTTGGCGCCCATTGCCACCAACAAAGCACACTCGTCATCGTCCTTGTCCATGCATGACGGCTCCACGTTTTCCTTGTTAGGTTTTTTACCCGACTCATACTCTATTCTTTTGCAAGTTTTCTTATCTGAAATGAAAAATAACAATAATTAGAGCCGAGAACGATTTAAAAAAATTGCATGTTAGCAAAAACTCACGATTAACATATTTATAATAACGACATAGCAATTAACAAGGCAAAAAGTTCGTAAAACATTATTTCTGAGAATAGTAAAAAACTAAATACAAATAGTGCTATCAGTTAGTTTAGGGTAACAAAAACAAAAAAAAAAAGACAAGAATGACCCCACTTCGGAGAAGTCTGACGAATAAAAAGTGAAAAAAAATTATTTACCACTCAGACAGGATTTACGGTAGCGAAAAACAACAAAAACAGTTGAAACATTATACATTTAAATGAAATAAAAAAATTTGCGTTCACTACACATTCAAACTATACTACTTTCACTGATCTCTATTATACGCTTCAGCGCTGGTGTGTTTGTATGAGTGTGTACGTTTGTGTCTTTAACTGACAGTCGACTTTCTTTAGTAGATTTAAAAGCGCATGTGTAGGTTAGTAATACCCTACTAATAAATGTGTGATGTGCGAGTTTATTATATCAACCGATTTCTTTGTTACGATGTCGTCGAGATCACTACCTGTCCACTTAATACCTGTAATAGAAAACGTTTTGAGATACTGAAACTAACTAAGTACGTCTACCGTCCTCTTAACGTATGCCAGAAAAGTTTATAATAATCTAAAAATTGAAACTCTTATTATCGTTTATTAGTCGATACTTGTAGTTGATCTTATTAGCGGTTAAGAATACACTTCAATAACACAGTGATTGGTCTAAGAAAAAATTTATTTTTGTATTTTTTTCACACACAAGTGATTTATCCCTTTTTTGACTAAGACATTGTTAAAGACATGTCATATTTTGTCAAAGTAAAATATCGAATAGAAGAAGTGCTTTGTCAAATCGCCGAACTGGACCGATACAACAAAAACAATAATGGAGTCCCAACTAACGAAAATTCATTTTTCTCAGCGACGACCTTAGGCGCACTTATGTGTACTTATATTGTTCTAAATGATGGTATCGACTAAAAGCGAATAGATCCGTCGACCTTGAATTTTATAATTTAATAGTTATACATTGAGTTTGCACGTTGATTTTTTTTCTCGCTGGTAAACAACAATGCTTTGTATAGGTTTGGCAATTACTTTAATAATGAAAAGACAAAAAAATGTATTATAGACGACTAAGGTCACACGTACTTAATATAAGAATTATCGTTTTTGCATAAAATTTACAAGACAATGGTGCACTTTTTATGATAATAAATGTAATATATTAAAAAAAAACTATTACATAACTAATTCCCTCTAACCAAGAAGTAGTGCAAAAACTAATTAAACTTAAAATTTATTAAAATCGTGTCAGAAAAGACCAAAAATGAAATTTTATAACATATCTGTTATGATGTTGAAAATTAAAGTTTATATTTCAGCGATAACAACTAGTTTTCTAAACTTTTATTATAATAAAACAGAGCTTTCCCGATAACCGACCGGTAGGTTCGTGTAGACTTCCAAAAAACAAAACTTACACATTTAACTTGAATGAAGTCTAAAATAAGTACTGTGAAAATATTTAATTCAGGTTAAACGTACGCGTATTTAATTTTGTTTACACAATAGAATTTTAGACTTTCTCTGTGCAAGGGAGATTACGTAAGTCAAGAGCGCACTACAACAATATTGGTAGATTGACATTAAACTTATATTCTTACAAAAAGACAAATAAAAATTATTATGGTCAATTACACAAGGTTATTATTAACAGCTGCCATAAGACGGCCCTCTTGTTATTCTTTTAATAAATAAAAATCTTACATTAATTTTCTAGGTTCCGTCTTACTGGCGGAACGGAAACAGGTTTGCTGAACACGATTACTACAGCCATCAGTGTTGCGGTTTGTTAAAGCTGAATATGGCAAACAACCGAGATACCTAACTAAATATAACCTTTAATATTGTCGACGACTGTAGCCATAGATACACTTGAACACGTGTCCTCCAAACGAAGAGGCGGTAAACGCGACCACGTTTGCGGTGTCGCCAGAAACGTAAATATCAAACGAGCAACCACCGGAAATAGGAATCCGACAAAAATCTAAGTTCTCCCTCCGTCAGTTGGCGAGTAAAAATAAAAAACGCCATGGTATTACCGAAACAGTTAATTGTCGATGTACACAAGTGAAATTTTGGCTTAGAAAAAAGCGATCATAATAAAACCGTTAGGAACAATATTTTCGGCGGCAACGGTTGCGGAAACAGGTTAATTCTATTTGATAACAGTTTACGAACCAATGCGAAGACGGCCGAGAAGAAATTCACCTTCTGCGTAACTGTAAAATTAACAGTATAGCGGGTGCAAGTCTACCTTGTGTTGTTTCAATCAAACGAAAATGTTATAACGGCAATGTGTCCTGGTACCGGCGTATTAATCGGACAAATTACTATTATTAGTGTTTTCACATTCGACATTCCGACACAAATTAATTAACACACAAACGTACATCTTACCGAAATTCCTAAAATGTTTGTGACTGACACCACAACATTGTGCGGATGGGGAAAAATTGACGATAATTATGCGCGCACACTACTTTTTAATTGTCTAACCAATCGACACAAATGAACGAGTTTTAATAATACTGACCGTTTTCGGACTTTTTATCCTTTCCCGTAGAGTTGTCCACCTGTTTGAGTGGAGCTGACAATTGTATTTCGGTGCGGGTGATCGCATGTCCTTTGGACGGAGACAGCTTGATCTCGGTCATCACAACGATACCCTTGGGCACGTGTGCCCTTTTTGACTGAACCGCCTGTACTTTAACACTATTGAAAGCCGAACTACGGCTCTTGTCGTCGTCGTCGTCGCTGCTACCATATAAGCTGTTGGTCGGCGAGCTCACCATAGTCTTGACCGACGCGGCTGACCTCCTGCACTTCTCCGGCGACGGGGGCGGCGAAGGCTTGGTCGTCTTTGACATTGCTCTTTTGGACACTTTACTAGGCGGACTAGACGTTGCAGAATCGTCAGTGTCCATGTGGTCGTCTTTGGGCGGCTTAGTTTTTGAACCTGTAAAATAAAATACGAGTAAAATATTTGATTCGCAAACGTCTAAAAAAGGACCGTATGAATAAATGACAAACATAAAAGGTTTTTAAGTGTTTTGTTGCTTGAACACATTTCTCGTGGAATATTGTTCATTGGCTATTCGATCTCGGGTAACATAATTATCGATTAATCGCGAATTTGGAATTTTAAAAGCCAAGGCCGAAAATGCAAATTATTAAATACCATCTCAACTGAACTCTCGCACCGTGGCAATTATCATATTATTTTTGGGCGGCCCATAAATTAATGACAATCTTGAAATGGCACTTGATAATTATTGATCGTTTTGAGACATAAAGCGTTTCGAATGTTAACCTTTCAAATAAGACAATTACAATAATTAATACCGGTAATGCAATTATAGAGCTGTTTCATTACATTATTACTGTCGTAAAACGATAAACGGTGGCCGGAATGCTACTGTACAACAAAAAAACGATTATGGATTACAGTAAATTCAATTTATACCCAACCCCTTCTTATTAGCACGTTTGTAAGACTAAATCGAGCGAAAAAATTAAACATTCCTAAGAAATATAATTACTCTGTTTGTAATGAGACAAAGCCCCTATTTGCATTACGACCTAGATTCTTTTATAATTGATTTTTTATTTTTTTAACTATTATTCCTTTAAACGTGACCTACAATAAAAACACTATTTAACGCGGTGCTTAAATAATAAATAATAACCATACTGCACATTGGGTGGATTCAAAAGTTATTTTCCATTAGAATGTTTTTTAAGTACCTCTTATTCTTTAAAGTTTTATTTTCATAGCAAAAACGATAAAATTTTAAATTCTCGTTATTTGAAAGCGATAATCGTAAAAAAAAATTAAGGTTGTGCATACAGCGCTTGCGCAACCTGAACATAATTCATTCAAATTTGAAGGCTGTAATTTCAGTACAACAGTAGTAATTATAAAATGGATTGAATAAAGTCTAGTAAATTTAAGTAGTAACTAGATATTTAGATGAAAAAATAGTGTTTATTTCCATAAAAATGAGTAAAAACTGATAAGTACAAAATTTTATTAGATACAACTAGCTATTTGAACACCAATGGATCGATTTCATTAATTAATCGGTACTTGAATGGATTTTTCTAAGATGTAATCATTTGTTGTTTAACAGGTGAATATTAATAAAGCACGGTTGTTACATTAGACTAATAATTTCCTTTAAGTATTCATAAGAAAGGACAATATTGTTGGATATGTTTGTTTATATGTTGCTTATAAATAACTTTTAATGATTGCCTTAGTCCGTTGTGAGCTCTAACCGTTATTAAAAAAAAATTCATATTGATTATCAAATCAATTTTAAATCATAGCATTTTAAAGCTATTTTTTCAGCGTTCAAAAATAGTTCTAAAACATATCTTATTGTCTTTGCGCGTTTGTTTGCTCTGTTATTATAAGTAATAGTTAATCGTTCAACTATTAATGATATTGTTAATTCGATTACACGTAAAAAATTATATTAGAAATTTAATTGGCAGTACTAATAGAGACAGAGAAGGTAAGGCAATTGATAAAACGACCATTGAGATTTGGATAAAAACTCAACGACAAACAACAATAACCCACTTACCTAAAAGCTTAATCATTGAATAAGCTTGAGTAAATTTATTACGCTTAAAAAAATTGATCAATGTACACAAACAACACAATATGTTTATTTAGAACGAAGGTTCCTATTCATAACGATTTTTAGTGTACATTTTATATTTTTACAAAATTTGTCCTTGAAGTGTGTGGAGACGAAAATTAATAATAAATTTTTAATCCGTGTTCAAAATAACATTTTTTTTTAAAATGTTTTTGTTTTCCTGATCGCGACAAACACAATACGGCGCATTAAAAAATATGGCAAATTATTTTGGGCTCTAAAAATATGTTTTTAAAACATTTTGCATGAGTTATTTACGCTAAATAAATCAACGATAATTTTATAGTAAGAATTGATCGCTCATGGCTTTAATATTTTCCAATTTCAAAGACAATTCGCTCAATTATCGAAAAAAAAAAAAAGTTTACAATCCTAAAAATCAATCGATGTCATAAAATTGTAACAGATAACAATCCTTATCGTTCCATCCAACTTTCCAATCCTTACTTGACATTATGTACTTGAGTTGTGGTCAGTTATAAGTTTGCCGGTTCAAGGACTATCTACTTCTTCCAAATCGGTCATACCACGAAAAATTGAGATATTCTACACGCGCAGATTTATATACATACACGCTCACACACAAACACGCGAAGTGCGATCGTTGGACGAATTCAAGGGCAGATCTTAGAGACCGGCCCGAAGTATTGCCATCTAAAATTAAATATTGCCAATTAACGATAACGATGTGGATTAATTGCGGTGTTTATTTGTTAACGGCGACAAATTTACTTAACCTACAACAGAGAACGAGCCACGCCTGATGTTCAAATCAATTACCTTAGAAAAATAAAAATTTAATATAATTTTCGTTTTACACATTACATTTATTACGTATCATTTGAGCTCTACTCGTAATAAATGCTGACACGTTAATATTAGTCAGCACTGTTATTGTTTTGGCTGCGCGATAAAAATGTCTACAGAATTTCCTTTTCTCCTACTAATCTCAATAATCGGATAACCAACCAAACGCAACAAAAATCATGTTTCTTCAGAGATCTCCTCATCGAACCACTGCTGACAAATAACGAACGTGTTCATATAACGAAAGAAATATGAATACCGCGTCACCTTGACCGACAACAGTTGTAGCAAAAATCTAAATTTGTATATTCAACCAACTGACAAAATTCATCACGGTGATAATCCATTGGCCTGCTGACGAAACAAACAACTAAATTGTTTTTCAACTTTAAGTTTAAAATTGATCTCAAGTGTAAAAAGAGACAAAAAAACAATTGGCTGATTTTATACATTATGTCCTAACAAAAAAGAACAAACAAAAGGACAGAAAATTTGATCTTTTGATCAAATTTTTTTTTTTTAACCTGATATATTATACGTATTCATGTAATAGCATTTTTGTAACATTATACAAAAGTTAAATCAATAATTCAACTTCGGTAAATTTGGATACCTTGGAAACAATTGTTTTGAGCTAGTAAAGAAACTATTATCGAGAACAAACGTGTTACTATTAACGCAGTATCAAAACTAATTTTGTTTGTACTCAAATTAACCAAAAACTTAAACTACGCGAAAATAATATAATAATATAATTTTAGTTGCAATGGCAAAACACTTGAATCTCGAGTAAATAAATAAATTGGGCGACATTGAATATAGATCAGGTTACTAGCGTGAACAAAAAATAGATCCCATTATTCATAAACAAATAATACGATATAATGTACTTTTATCACAGTATAATGTAGTGCATAACGTCAGAAAGAGTAATATTACAAAATGTATAGAACGCATTCGTTTTTTTTAGTAGATTTAAGTCATAAATATAAATCAATTTATTGTGTACCTAAACAAATCATTATTTCGAAAAACAATTCAAATGGTGGTTTCTTAATTTCAAGGGAAATGTGCCACCGGTGCATTTATCTTATTAGTTCTTGTAGGTAACGTAACTCTAATACTAATGACATTCAAACTTATCATAAAGTAACGAGGGGGGGGGAAGACTAACGATATTCGTACAAAATTCTCAAGGAGTACAAAATGGTATGTATTTTCTTTGAGATTAAATTGAAAAACCTTTGGTCTCCCTTTGACTGGTTTAGCAAGCAGCTAGAGGGTATTTCATTTTATTCCACGTGATCTCTCGGCATACAGTACTACATCATAGAAATGAATACAGCGCAGAGATGAAACGAATAGCGATGAATCACCCCCGTTGCCCACCAGAACGGGCACAAAATGACGTTCGCCATAACCGGAAACGGGAGGCTGTGGCCACCCGTCGGTTACCTAATAACCTAGATCGCGTAGCCACTGCTAGAAACCGGCCGCTACGCGACTATGTGAAGTTATATATGCTTAAAAGACATGCCGCTTACGTTTAATTGTGGTCCTGATGGACGGTTGCGGTGGTTGTATCGGTTTGACTGGAGGCGTTGGTTGTTGCTGCTGCTGTTTATCAGCTGTGACCAGCGCGGCGCAACATTCAGCGTAACGGTAAAACGCAACGCCCAGGACTGTCCAGAATAACGCGACGGCCGCTAGGACAACGGGCGACATGAGTTCGGCGAGCACGTGACGACGCTGCGTACTCGCAGCCGCCACGGCGGTAGCCGCTGCACCCCGGCTGGCCACTTCCAACACGGTGTTGGCCACGAGCGTAACGCTAACGACGAGCGGCACGTAACTTACGACAAAACACGTGGTCATCGACGACATAGTTGTTACCTTCTTTGATGGTAATAGGTGGAGGCGGACGGTATTCGCGCATTAATTATCGGCCGCACTCGATTTCACGACACTTGAGCGTCTAGTCGCGGTGTATGGTGTCCGTTTATCGGCCGGTTTGTATCGTGTATACACGTAACGCAATCGATAATTGTAAAATATTAATTGAGTTGGCCGCATTCGAAAAATCGCAACGTTTCGTCGGCGAAAAATGTTTAAAAAAAAAAAAATTATAATAAACAAAAACTAACAATAAAACAAAACAAACAATAAGATCACACAATAAATTAAGTTTTTCGTTTAAAAAACGAACGTCGTAAATTAAAACAAAAATCTCTTTAAAAAATAAAAGAGTAAACGCACAACAATATTATTTCGTTATCACGAAAAAAAAAACGTACAATTGTTAAAATACACACGTTGAAGAACACGCTTTAACGGCGGCAAACGCAAAACACAAGTAGACGCGGACAAGGCGAAACCGAGCAGACGAATGAGACAGGCGGGGACCCGGTGCCGTTGTTGTTGCAGCTGCTGAGTCACACCACCACGGCAGCGACGGCCGGAGAAACTCTGCCGTCGACCGTTCGACAAGTGGCGCTATCTCTAAATACCACCTCTGTGTCAGCGTGTTTCAGGTGGCTTTGTTTTAAGAAGTTTCACTATTAGCTCTCGAGCGAAAATTTAATACAATTTGTCGATTATAATTGAAACCGATTCACTTCTCCGCACCAAAACAACGTTCACTCGTCCTGATAAAGCGCCCGGCATACCCATTAACGGGAGTACCAGATGCCCGATGGCTGATTTCTGCGTGGGTCACGTGCCGTGGCTGACCGGTGTCTACGGTCTGGGTGACGTAACACACACTGAAGCGTTCGCAAGTAGCGGTGACGGTGGACACTCACAGGGAATTATCAGCGTTACTCACTGGTAATCAACTATAACGTAGACATTTGCCCGAGACGTCATCACCCACTAATTAGTATTAACATTAAAAATAAGAGTAATGCAAATTTCCGAATATCTAGTGAGAAATTAACCTAAATCGAAATAATCGATCAATTATCTTAATCACAACACACGCGAAACATTGAGCTGTTTTTGTTATGAGTGTTTCTAAAGACAAAATTCTATAGTACTGTTCATAATTAAAACATGTAACTTTAAAATGATTTCTTTTATAAAACGCATAGCGAACGATGAATTCAGGCACTTGCACAGACTAAAAGTTCTAATTCGAAAAATAATTAATACGAAGATACTAAACAAGATGACGATTCTAAACCGATGATAATAATAATGCATTTTTATTAAATATGAATTTTTTTGTCTTCTAAAAATTTTTAAATATAATTAGAGACTTTGTTTTTATAAGTTTGTCGATTATTTAATCGCTCATAAATATTCAAGATTTATTTTTAATATAAACAAAATTAATTTTCAATATAATAAGTTTTTCTAAACACAAACTAATTTATCGACTGATAAACCACTTATAAAAGTTTAAATAGCCACTAAGTATAATATAATCCATCACATTTGTGCACATATTTTTTTGCTTTTATATTAATCAGCAAAAACTTTAGTTTTGATAAGAACATATGATACCTACTCTGCTCACGTCAATCAAGTCTGATGAAAAAAAAAATACTATATAAACAAATTTGCGTATTTACTCGTAAAAAACATCACCTATACGTAGGTCTTATCAACAGTTTCTTTAAAGTTTAGCTGGCAGTATTTTTTATAGTATAATTTTAATTATATTAATGCTTATCTAAATATAGTTTAAGATATAAGTCTAACTGTCACTATTACTTTTGGAAAGTAACAATAACAGCTGTTATAGAATACTTTTTTTTGTAGTATTCAAAAGTCTATGTTTATAAAATTCCTAATTAGTAATTCTTAATTGTTTTAATAATCAAAACCCACAAATTCTTTTTGATTAATAGCATTACGCATTAATGGTAGTTAATATACTAGTTACTGTTATGGTGTTTACACATAATGTATTAAAACGGTCAAAATACACATATTTACTGAAGGATTACCAAAAAATAGAATGAAAATGATTTTTTTGGAAGACATTTTAATTGTGAACAGTAAAAAACATAAATAAATTGCTAGCAGTTCATTTGATTTCATTAAAATTTTGCTTCCCAAGAACGAATCGCGCTATTTAAAAACTTTAAAACAATAATCTTATCGAACAATATTAAAATGTTAGTTTGAATATGTCCTTCGTCAGCCAAGACATGCAAACGTGAACAGAATTATACAAAGATAACCAAATGACAATATTTTCTATTTTTTTCAAGGTTCGCGATCAACGCTGTAGTCAGTGCATTGGTTTTGTTAGTGTTTATATTTCATTTTTTTTCCTTTTGCTAATAAAAACAACAAATGTTTCTGTTCATTCTAAATGTACAAAACATTGCGTCCTTCATTGTCCGTTGTTTCTCCATCTTGAGTAGCAGTTTCGGATCTTATTCGGCGTATGTCTTGCAGAAAGCCGCCGTAGTACACCAGTGAAAACATCACGTACAATTTTTTACACAATACTGTATTATTATTAAAACTAAAAATATAGTCAAGATCAGCGTTTTAGATGCATTTCGTTTTGACGTAACAAAAAACATAAATAATTGCAATCCAAAGAAAAAAAATCTAAATAATCTTCTCGATTTGTTTTAATTCACGGTTGGCGTTGACCCGACAGCAACAAAAAAATACCATCTAGAGTATTGATAATTGGTACACATGCAACGGAAAATAAGGACACAATGAAGGGATATAAAACTTGCGGCACTAATCTCTATTCCACCTCACGCGTTCTTGAGAAGTTTCTTCAAAATGGGAATTAAAAAACGATTTTTGGTAATAAAAATAACAATATTTTATATATAAATCTGATACGGTTATTATCATTAGTGAGTATCTCATGCCACGAAAAAAATTAAAACAATTGTCCCAATAGTTCACATGATACCGTTATAAATTGTAACTTATAATTGTGGGCGAATCAATTAGGTTTACTGTCGAGGTCAACAAAATTTAATAGTATTCATGCATGCCATATTATTTTAAAGGTGTAATTATAATTGTACCAATAAAAATATAACAGCTTGACCTATAATATTTATAGGTACTAAATTCTGGGGCGAACTCGGCTCCACTAAAAAATTGGGCATATATATTGCGATATTCAAATAAGTAGACTATTGATTTTAAGCGGCCCTTTTAATACATAAATGCTAATTTATAGCACTATTATTTTTATTATGCTAAAATATATCAGACGCCTTTTTTACAGTAAAAACCATAGGAAAATTCCGTAAGTGAAACGTGTAGTTGCAATTTTGAATGATATTTTGCACAACCTAAATAAAATAAATAAATTTATATGGTGACCTCATCTTAGACAAGTTTTCGGATACATCTCCTACACAGATGATTTCACTAAGCCAATGTAGCAAAAAAATAAATAAACAACGTTATAAAGAATGGCAATAGTCCATACCGTATGTCCATTTATGAGAAAATGTAAGTTCATGAAGTGGAAGATGATGCACATTGTAAAACGTGTCAATTTCTTACAACAGAAAGGTTCGAAAAATAAACATTTAGCCCTAAACACACGATTTTTATATCCACGGCCACCCGTAAAAAAACAATTTGAATAATAATGAATGTTTGGAAAATATAAACATATACAAAAGCGAAAGGTGCTCGAAGTGAACGAGAGGGACTTCTTTATGAATGTGTATAATAATACATTGTCAACTATAACTTCTATACGTATACATACATTTTAGTTCGTTAATAAGTAAAATTTAACGAATCACAATGATGTGAATAATTCAAATAAATTAAGACAATTCTATCTATAATTAGCTTTGTGCTAATTATCTATGTTTATCAGTCATTCTCAATATCAGAACTATATTATTGTATAACGTTGGATACCTGTTGATACTGAGTTTCAACAAAAATATAATTACACAAACAAGCCTTCGATGAATATGACAGTAAATATTTTTAATAGAACCACTTTTATTTGCGAAAAGTATACTAGTAAATTTTTCTTATAATAAAGGTTTTGAAGACCACCTTGAAATAATACAAAGTATTTAAATTTTATATGAAAAGACATCTTCAATAGTGTTTAACATTAAACTAAATGTGTTAGTTTACCATAAGGCTACTGGATCATATATTAAACAAATACTGGTCGAACGATGATTACATGAAGTAAATAAACGAATAACGAATAAGTGTTAATATTGACTTTGTTGAGCAATTTCTTTTTATACACTAAACCACATAGTGTAAAATAAACTTTCCAAATTTACGATATCACTATATTAGTTAGAGTACAGTAGAAATTATGTAAATGTATAAATAATTCAATGTTTGAGAATATAAAGTAATACTTTGTCAGGAATAATATAGGAAATTGTAAAATTGTACTATTTTCATGACAAGAAAAAATTGTTATAACGTTCTTTCTTATGTTACTTGTAAAATAAAAATATCTGAGTGGTGCTAGACGTTATCAAGAGTATCAATCGAGTTGGGCTTCTTGAGACAAAATAATAATTTTAAACTGTTATGAATGTTTTATTTTTGAAATGCATCCTGGAAATTCCATTATAAAACTTATAGGTTTTACAAATAAATTATTTGTGTACATCATTTGTACTAGTAAAATTTTGAATATTGTGCAATAAATGAGTTGAGGCGAGTTTTAATTAAAGCGTAGGAATAATTGCACACAATGAACTTAAAATGTACTTTCATTGTTACACACGTTTCGAAATACAGAAAATATAGTGTGAATCCCGAGAATACCAAAAAATTGGGAGAAATAAACACACTGATCATTATATTAATTATTAATTATCATCCGTAAATAATCTAATTGCCCTAATAATTAATATTTAAATATTTCTATAATAGTGCATAAAGTAATAAACAATTAAAATATAAAAATACATTGTAATGTGTATTTATAAAATAAAAAAATTATAATCAATATTTCATTTCATTTTTGTATATATTCAAAACTTAACTTTTATTTGAGATGTATGACTCAAATTGCTAATTTTTGTAAAACAAAGATATTTTGTTATTATCATCCTTATATTATTTATATTATGTACATCTATTAATATAAAAATATGATTTCTTTTTATTTTAGAGGACGAATTGTTATAGAATTATATCACAATGTAATTAATGTTAATGTTAATTTTAATATATGATATCATTATAAATACCGTCAACTCTTATTTACTAAATTATAATAGAGTATTGAGTAATATTAAATAAACATCAATTTTTTTTTTAATCTAAGAAAACGTGGGTAAATCTTTTCTAGCCGCATTTTGTGACAAAAATATAGAGCAGAAAACAAATCTGAAAATCTTACTAAATATATTTTGAAAAACAACTAGCAAAATTCATTGAATAGAAATAAAGCTGGTTAAGTTAAATTTTTTTGTTGAATCAATGAGTAATTTTGTTTTTGTTGATAGGTTGCGTACGTTTATTAAGTGACTATTGTTTTGCTTTAAGTAAAGTAATTTACCAATAAGTTATTTTCCACACGTATTTTGTTATTGCCAAAAAGACTTATAATCATATTTACAGTCGAAAACAATAATATTATCAAGTCGATATTATTTTTCTAAATTATTTAATCAACTTTAATAATTCGAAGTATGCTAGTAACCTAAATATTATTTTTCAATGTAATGAGTAAACATAATACAAATAGCTAACTGCTTCGTCGCACAAAGCTACTTTATATTTACATTTGAAATGAACAAGGGAAGATCTCGTTAAAATGCAAACATTTTATAATTCGCAGAGTCAATTTGAAGTAAAATAATTTTGGAGATCGTAGAATATATTTTTCTACCTTCTCCGCACTTAAAGTCCTGATTTTATGAAAATGAAACGTTTAATATTTTAATTATCTAAATTTTACCGAATAAAAACTACTCAAGCAACATAATTCGACTCAATATCATTGTAATAATAACTATTTAAGTTACACTTCACTTTTATTGTCACATTGAATTTTTATAATTATGAATAAATGTATATAATATATACGCGTCATGGTCAAACTAGTTTAATATATAAATGTATTTTTTTGACAGTAAAAAAAAAAAATTATTAACTAGTATAATCCATTAACCGGTGCTGTTGTGACACTGTTTATAGAAAAACCTGAGTTTTACCAAACTTTATGTGCAAATGGTTCATTTTAATGACCAGCGTGTTCCAACCACACAAGCACTACCTTCGTAGAGTACTAATATGACATAACATGTAAAAATAGCGTGATAAGGCACGATCTGCAAACAGTGTAAAAACGGACTATCACATTATTTGTATTATTGTAGTGTCATTGAAAGACAATAGAAATAGAATAATTATTTAATTATTAAAATCGTTTTTTTTTGTACAACATACACATACATTGTAACGACGATAATTTATCATTTATGAAATAAATACAAGCAAGGTTGGACGACTGCGAATAGTGCACGTTTTGAACATGCTTAGAGTTAACATTTTAACCACGTGTTACACTGTAGTTACACTTAAATCATGAACTACTTCGGTTAATATATTATTAATATTATTAATTTTATGTTCTACAAAAAAAAAAAAAAAAAATACAACTTTTATTTCTGCAAAATTATGTTAGCTCTCAGGAAAAAAAGACTCCTCGTTAAATTTTGTATTGATAAAATGAATGTTCACCGTAGTTAAACAAGGTGAATGATTTTTTTTTATGAAATAATGAAATCAATTAGATTTTATCAAATTTATTAAATATACGGCTATTTAATCATTTTCGGGATCCGAGTGTAAAAAATTTTTACCGAGGTCATGGACAAATAATTCACTATCTGACCTAAAATTAAATAAAAATCAATAATTACTTTTATGATATCTTAAACACCTAATACGGTTAATTATTAGGACAATTTTTTTTTTTTAATTGTAATATACATTAAGATAATATCCATTATAAATGTGTATCATAGATGATAAAAACTTAATTGCGCTTTTAATTTATTATGCAATTAAGTTGGTTTATTAGCCTACTCAATTGTACTAAACCGGTAACTCATCACAATGAGTCTAATTCAGAGCTATACAATTGTTGGATATTATTTCTTAGGTTAACCAGTTTTTTAAGCACAAGATCGTTGTTCGTTTTCACGTGATAACCACGTGGCCGAGGCCGGCTGTGGCAGATAGTGTTGCGAGATGACGGCCAGGTGAAACCGTTCTGCTGCAACTCTGGGTATTTATATTTATATAAATATCTATACATTTATGTCTAACATATGTTGAACAATTTATTACAAAAGCAACCGTGTCTACCACCCGGATGATAACCGATCGTTATTCGTACACAACACATCATTTGGAGGGCGAAAGACGCAGAAATATATTATAGCTTTACGGGGGCGATCCAGAAGGATAATAATGCGATGACTCAAAACTGAACTAACCATATTTTTCTTTATTAGTAATATGTGTTTGTTCTAGTAAATAAAACATCTGCGTTAATAATAAAAAATGTATTATATTACTCATTACATTCTACAAGTTTATTTTATAAAAATTATATGTATGCTATTTCATTTTACAAATTATTGAATTTAATTCTAAAGACTCCATAAAAAAATTCTACACGCTACTGCAATTAAAACGTTTACTAAAAATAAATTAGTATCACAATGAAAAGTACACATATAATTGTACCTTTTATGTAGTTGCACACGTACCACTAAAAATATCTATAAATAAATTAAAGACGTTCCAGAGCGGTATTCTGTGATCAACTGTATTATCATGAACCCTAAGTTATTACAAAACACACTTGATAGTAAATCGAATATAATTGTCAAAACAAGTTAAGTTTGAGTTAAAGCCAAATTTTTTTTCTTTTTAATTTTTATATTGTATTTTTGTTAAATTTTTGGTTTTTTTCCTTATTAAAAATGAATATTTTTCGTGAGAATTTTGATAGAAAAAAAAAAAATATATGAATATTCATATTATAATAATTTAATTATTATTAATATTAATTAAAAATTTAAGGATAATTACTATAACAAACAATAGTTTTTCATTGATTAAATATTCATTCTAAGGTATAACTTAAAAAAAAAATTGCTCTATTACCTATTTATCTTATATCAATCAGATTATTAAAGTAAAGTTGATAAAACTATGAAATTCTAATGATTATTCGTAAAACATTATTTTGGAAAATTGAAAATTGTCCATTTATAATAACTAAATGTACCATACAGATATAATGGCGGATAGTATATACATACATGATTTATGATATCAGTATATAAATTATTATAACCGTATAAAAATAGTAATATGTAAGCATTTACTCTTTAGTAGTAAAACGCAGTAGTAGTAAGTAATAAAATAGATTTTAACATCAAATACAAGATTAAAAATTTTGCTTACTACCACATTTAATTGTATTAGTAATATTACGCATTTTAGGCTTAACAGGTGTGTTTTGCATGCGGTTTTTTATACATCATGAATACGTGGAACTAATATCTTCCACGTTTTTGTATTTTAAAGAAATTGAAAAAAAAATGGAATCGTTTAATGAAAACGTATAGAGTTTATTATATTTACAATGTAAATTGACGCCTTGAAATTTGAAACAACTGTAAAGAATCTACTAAATTGGATTTAAAAATTTGCATTAAAATAAAAATTTTCGAGGAAATTGCAATCATTTTAAATTTTGATATGATTAAATATTTTACGACTGTAACAATGATAAATAAAACATATTGAAAAATCGATTCCTCTCCTTGTCAGTTAATAATAAAGCCATAATAAAGGAAATGTCCAAAAATATTTTAAGGGAGTCCGAAAAAAGTATTTAAACGTCAAAAGACTTTTTTTAATAGGTATCAATAGTTCAAGGATAAGGTGCGCATCTCCTATGCCTTTCTCCTGAATCCGCTATTGACATTAAACATGATTATTTATCAAAATCGAGTTGTATAGTGTCTATTGGCATTTTAAGCGTTTAGAAGTCGACATTTTTTCAAATTGCAAATAATAGAACGGTTGGATTATAAAAGTAAATAATTTTGAAAAAATTGGAGTTAGCTGGCTGGCTATTCTAATTAACATAATTGTATTTAAAAAAAACTATAAATTCAGAAAAATTATGATACAAAATACAGATTTGATGTTTAAAAATGTTTCAAATATTATATTTTGCATATAAATTGGTAAGCGTATATAAATAAAGGTACAGAGATTTCCAACATGAAGCAGTAATTCTTAAAACTTTATAGTTTCTATCCATTAAAAGTATGACGGAAGTAACAATCAAACGTTCGGATAAACTTTCATTAAGGTATTCAGTCATGTTAATGTCTGTAAATTAAACAGTAAATTAAAATTTTAATTGAGCTGCATAATTTTGTCACCTGCTAAATGCATTTTTTTTTTTTAATTTTCAGTAACCATCTACAATGTTTTAATCACAAAACCATATTACATTACTAAAATTAATTTATTTATCTAAATACAATAAAACAGATTTTGTTTTAATGTACATATAGATAATAAAAATGTATAAATTTAGGCAAATATCTAAAATTATTATCAGACAAAAAAGTTAGATATTATTTTCTATTTGTAGTGTACGATAACAAAAACATCTATAGCATCTTATGTTGAAGTATATGTACAAATTAGAGAAGTTTTGGTCCTCAAAAAATAAAAAAATTACATGATTTTTGATACTTTCAGTTAAAAGAAAATAATTCAGTTTCCTTCTCTCAAAAATTTTTCGTTATTATCTAGGCTATGGTTAAATTTTTTGATTTGAGATTTATTTATGAATGAAATATATTACTTCATAGTAATGTAATACAGTGTTACTTTAATAAGGAATTATAAACTAGTTATTAAGGCTCGCCATAGTAAAAAGGTTGACACTGACTACTCTAAAAAAAGTTGATTTTATAAAAAAAAAATAATTATCCAATTAAGAAAAAATTAGTTATTCAAAGATTTTTGTCCAAGATGTGGATCTGTATTATCTAAACGTCAAATGTGTCATTAAGATAATAATCTAGTTTTTTCCGACGCCATAAAAGTATTTTTTTTTCTAAAAATCAATATGCGATAACAGTAATGTCACATGTACAATAATAATGTTTTTAATATACTCATATTTGTATTCTGTAATTTATAAAGGACCAATTATTGTTTTTTTTCTATATAAGTCAAAACAGTATTTACCACTATGTAAAGTAAAAGTTGTTCATCGTAAACGATTATTTTTTTTAAGTTTTACCTATCAACTTAGAAAATTGTGAAAAAAAATAATTGTGCACATGTGTATGAACTTCCAGATTAAAGAAATATAATATTTTTTAACGCTATCCCAATAAATTATTAAAAAAAAATTGCACATATATTTGAAATAATAAGTTAAAATAAATCACTTTACATAAAATAATATATATACCTAAAAATTATGTCTTATTGTTAGTTATATAATACCATATAATTAACATATTACAATAAGATAGTGTTCGTGGCTATAGAATAAAATATTACTGAAAAAAATTTAAATATTAAGCGAATATACATTGTGCTATTATAAAGTAAAATAAAATAAAACAAATACATTGAAATACCTTAAAACCGTTAATTTTTTGTTTCTGAAATTCATTTTATTTAATCAGATATAATTTGATGACAATGATTACATATTACTAATTCATTTTGAATTTTATGTTACTTTTTAATGTTATACTAAAACTTTGTAACAATACATTTTATACAAAGTCGTTAGTTTTTGATTTTATGATAGATGTTTAGCAGTCTAATGTTAAAAAAATAACATTGACTATGAATACTTAGTTGAGATTTTATCAGATTACTTATAAAGATGCACGTTTACGAATTTCTTAAGAGAAAAATAAATTATTGAAGCTTTACTTAACGAACTTCTTAGTTTTTAGCCATAAGAACCTTTACATTAATGTGGCATTTAAAGTTAACTGAAACTTTTGGTAACCCAATAATAATTAATTATTTTATTTAGGAAACCTTGAATTATGATGGTGTACTATGTTGAACAAATAATTAAAATTTATAATATATACATTTGTTTTTATTAAAATTAGCCTTGGTTCTTAATATGTATAAAATTTGATGTAATTATTGTAATTCAATGAGGAATGTATAACCAAAGTATAATGCTTAAACTGAAATATTTTTTAAACACATACATGTTAACAATATAGAGTAATGTGTATGAGGAGGATTGTGTCATCAAATGTAATTATTATAGTAAAGAAAAAACGAATTTTCGAGGCAAGGGGTCTATATTTTTAGGCTAAATTTGATTTATCTGACATTTGAATAATTTAAAAACAACGAGAGCTATCAATTGGGGGTAACTGATCAATTTTTTCGATTAGTTAAATTTAATTTTTCAAACCTAAAAATATATTAACATAGAAATATAATAAATACATAAATAATTGTATATTGAACTAAAATCACATGTATCAGTAAATTTATAACACAAAGAATTCTTAAATTTATTGTCAGTCTTGTTAAATTTACTGTTTGACAAAATTTGTCAATAACATAAATTGTTTTTTTTTAACGATGAGACAAGTGAAACATTTAAATTAATCGATGTCTTATTGTTTGAATACTTGAACTTCGAGACATGTCAAGGACATCTGAATTACTGTTTTGCAATTCGGATCTCTACTAAGTGTAGGTAAACGGGTTAATAAAACATTTTAACGATTTATGGGTTAAAATTTTAACGTTCATAAATTTGATAAAAAAATGCCGAAACAAAGATTATATTGACGTCACTGTGTATACATACAAGTGAAAGCCGCGAGACGAAGTAAAATTTTTGCCCACAACAAGTATAACGATATTATAATAAAGTCATAGTGTTCCCCTTTGGCTCGGTTACTGTCCTACCGTCGCATATATTAATAAATCAACCAAAACCACACTGGCGTATACTTAAAAATTATGTGATACGTGTCATCGTTCGTGTATCGAATTGCCACTCAACAGAACACAACAGTGGCGGATGTAATAGCACAAAAATAGATCGACGGAATCTAAGCTATCGACTAGTTATTTAGCTATTTGGTTCGACCTCGCACATTAAAGTACACATATCATAAACCGTTCAGCAGTAGCCGGTGCCAGAATAAACAACGCTACGTATCGGACACACACACGTTGTTAACCGTTAGTGTTTGGATATTGCTGGTCATGGTTTTTTTAAACTTGAGATTAACACACACAACAGATGTTCATGTGTAATTTATTGTACCGTAGTACATAAAGTTGTAACGCTAAAACGTTATACGATTAGGACACGACAAAAATTAACATTCTTAAACAAACTTTTTTCAATTTTTTTTTTTTTGATTATAGATTTTGAATAAATATGAAATGCTTTTGAACGTGATTCAACTTTTTTTTTTTCTTTAAATAGTATAATTTATCAGGATTATAAGGCGTTTAATTAAACATTCTAATTATTTGATAACTCATGTCAGATATATTTTTTTAACTTGACAGATTAAATTAAACTGTAGCTTTCGGAAATTTGAGCATGTAGAATAATATCAATAATTAGTATTGACATTTATACACAATTTAGATAAAGTGAACTTCTAATGTATACTATTGACACCGATCAAACGTCTGGCTTTCTGTGAAATAAGTTGTGTAATACTCCGAAATTTACACCCGTTTTATAATTTCTTCCATCTTGACTAACAAGTAAAATCGGTATTGGCAAAGTATTAAATGAAAACGTTTTTGTCGTTGACTCACAGGTTTAATTTCTCAGTATGGGTGTACTACTCGTGAATAATAAACACAGGATATCCGATATTCACTGTAACCTTTCCATGGTAAAGTATAAACAAAACATTGTTAGTTGCTCATATTTAAAGTTTGCCTTATTGCATTAATTTTTAATAACAGATAAACTAAGATGATGTAGGCAAGTATCCGCTGGACTTTACAGATATGGCGATGATCAATAGCATTTTTTTTCAACTATTTCATTATTTTTGAATAAAAACAATTTTAAAATATTTCTACACTAAGCAATAATTTTATTGAAAATATAATTAAAAGCTCTATCTAGTGTATAAAAAAATATATAAGTTTTTAAAATAAAGAAGCTTCGCAACTGCGACTGAATGAAAATATTATTAGTCGTCATATATTTATTTAGATAAGAAATATTTCTTTGTTATTGTTTCCAAAAATAATACAACAATAAATTACGTAGATTTTATTTAAACAATTAAGAATAAATACAGATAAAACTAAAAAGATTATAATTGAGCTAAATATGATTAAAAATAACGGAATCTAATTCGAAAAGTCGCAATAGTCACCATTTTACATCATCAATCACTCAATAATCGTATTTTTGCAATATAATAGTTTATTTCAAGCGTAGAGTAATAGATATTTATTATTGCAAAAATAAAAACACACATTAAAAATGTTTTTAATTCAAACATGAATAATTGTTGACATCATTATTTTTTAAAGAAATTAACTTTATTTATTCATTTCTTTTGACTACTTGAATTTTAGTTTTATTATGATTTTTATTTCAAAGCTAGGGCACAAAAAAAATAACAAAACCCAGTACAGGGGTTCGCGGCACAGTGGTGACGTGGCATAGTTGGATTTTGAATTTATCAAAATAAAACGCTTCGATGCAAATCTTTAGATAGTGTTTAATTTTAAAAAATTGGTGTATTATTCCAAAAGTTACATGATCTGCTATTTCCTTATTTATAACCTGATTAAGATAAAGTATGTCGAATGAAAGAAAGATATAAATATTATTTTTCATAAAGAAATTGTATTGATCCATACACTTTTCAATAAGTTATAGCATTATAAAGTTAAAAATGTAAAATATAAAATCGAGAATTTTCACACAAAAATAAAATTCGGTAACTATTTTCACCGTGAAGACAAAATAGAGTCCGAAGATTTTTTTTCCATAATAAAGTATATTACATTAGCTTTAATTTAAGCTATATATAAAAGTGTCAGACTTTCCGGAAGACTTTCAAAAGTTAAAGTTAAAAAGTTTTTTGTGAAAAAGTTGTCCCTCCTGTGGACAAATAGTCAATTTCTAAAAAAAAATATACCAAATGATAAGTAAAGACATCAAGCATCAATAAAAAGAAAAATTATATTGATTTGGTCATTTTTAAAAAAGTTATGGCAGTTTTCAGTAAAATTTTTTTAAAAATTTCGAAAGTAAGCAATTTTTAAAGATGTAATTTTTTTGGAGATTTCACCCATTTACGGAGAACGGGGAAAATATTTTTAACTATTGAAGGTAATGTCTTCGACTAGATACGATTTGTGATCTTTTGACGTATCATTGAAAGAAATCGGTTCGGCGAGAGCTTAGAAAAAGTGGTAACAGACACAAAAAAAATAAAAATAAAAAAAAAAACCAATTATAGTAAAATTAATATCTTTTCAGTTTCGCATCGGAGCTAATATTTATTATTTCAATGACTTATTTTTCAATAAATAAAAATAATATTTTTAATAGTCCAAAAGTTATTTAAGAATAAAAATTATAATTTCGTAGTTACAACAAATTAACCCCTCCAAAAAAAAAAAAAAATCTAATTATTTATGCATTATTCAAAATATTAAACATAATTAAAACTAATGACATTTTTAAACATTTTCTTTTATGAGAGAAACTATTGAAATTATTAAATCATTATATCGATTTTTCAAAAAAATTATTATATTATTTGTTTAAAGTTAAACAATTTAGTGACTACATGTAATTTTTGAAAGGAAACAAAGAAGAAAAATAAATAATTGAATGTTAAGTAGCCTAAAATAAGTTTTTATTTAGATAATAGCCAGAAGTTGAAGTGAATGAGTAATACTAATATCAATGCGAAATTAATGTTTCATTTGGAAAACAAATTGCAATAAAATAGATATTACAATAAATAACTGTAAAAAATTATTTCAAGTTATAAATATGTTTGTAATATAGAGATGTTTAAAAATTTATTTTGTTTTCAATCTCTTGTATAATGAAAAAAATAGATATCAATTTAGCACACATTTATTTTTACTTAAATTTTATACTACTTCAGACTCAAATTATTATTGATTTGGTTAAAATATTTCAATATAATGAATATATTTAAATTTAAATAACTATATACAAAAATATATGCAAAAAAAAAGAGAAATTAAAAGATACAGCGAAGAAATTGAAATTAATTTAAAGATTACATTTTATGAAATTTGTTTAATTTCTGAAAATAAAACACATTTTCAAATGTATTATTTTACCTATTGTTTGAAAGTAAAAATGTTAAATGTATCAAAATTATGTCAGCTAAATTATAAACTAAATGTTTCTTAAGCTAACGGTAAAATATTGATCGTATTAATGATTTGTTAATCAAACTATTTCAATTCAGAAAAAACACATATTGATGCTATAGTATTAAATAAAGCTAAATATTTTCTTTGAGCATATTTGTACTTAATACTTTGTACTATATACTTTATTTTTACAATATTAACACAAGAAAATATAAATACATACATAAAATGGACATGAATTATCATAATTAATATAAATACAGATAGTAATTTTTATAATTATCCATGAATATTTTTTAATACGTTAAATACGATTAATTTAATTAGAAGATTAGATGTTACTAATCAAATAATTAATTTTTATGTAAATTTAAATAAAATTACTGTTTAAAATTTCTTAGTGTGAATAAAATAATTAAACAAAGATTCATTTGATGAGTGTCAACTGTTAAATTTATTTAAAGATGAAAAAGATTAGCAGCTTAATATTTGACTAAATATCACGATGAATTTAAAAAATAGCTATATTATCACTGACACCCTGTTGTACTCAGAGGGCCTACAGCGTCTCTTATGTATACCTGCATTCAACACTGCTAAAGATTAATAAGCAAATGATAATATTCGTCCTGCTTAATATTAAGGCATAATGTTATCATTCAGTTAAGAAATTTACAGAAGTTTACAAGCATTATAACAAGCATTACAACAAACATTTACAAATGTATATACTTTCGCCGATAGAAATCCACATATCAATTTTAGGATGTCTATCCTTCAAGCTAGAAGATAATTTAATGATATAAAGTGGATTTATAATTTATTAAATTAAATAATAATGTTGATTCCTCAGATATTTTAAATAAAATAATTTTTCATGTACTCGCTACTAATCTTAGAGAATCTTCCTCTTTTTATTTACCTACACAAAAACAAAATTATAGTCATAACTCGCCACTAAATCGCATGTTACTGTTTTGTAATTCTTTACCTGACTGATTTCCATCACCATAATTTAGCCATGTTACAGAAAATGACACTTTAATTAATATTTTATATTAAAATGATACTTTAAATTTGCTTATTTATATTTCTTTTTTTTTTTTTGTTTTAAGGTCTTAGTAATATGTTTATCTTATTGTACACATATACTTAAATACTGTTTTTATATAATGTATATTAACTGTACGCATTGCCTATATAGGCGTTACTTTAACAATAAATAAATAAACATATAAATATTCAGTATTGGAAATAAAAAAGTATAAAAACGACAAAAGACAAATGATAGGAACATATTAGTAAAAAAAAATAGAGAACCATACAATTTATAGCTCAGTTGATGTAATTTTTTGATTTTCTATAAAAATTAAAAATACTTTATTTTTAACCTGTCAGAATTTCATTTAACATAATTATCGTGTTATAATTAAGAACTATTCTTCTTTATATTCCATGACATTATGACAATGGACGTCCGGCCTTCCAGGACACCCCAAAAATAGACCATTGATTTTAATATACATTAAAATATAATAATAAAAGTAAGTTAGTTTGATTTAACCATGCAACTCTTATATATTAATTAAACTTTTTAGTAGGTCACAAATTCTGAATTAATTTAATTTGAAATTATCTAAAATAGTAATACAGAATGAAAAACAAACACGCTATACTATAAAAACGGCTTATATATAATATATTGCCGAATTATAACCAAAAAGAATTTTCCGTTAATAATAAATTATTTAAATTTTGAAAAGATAAATTGATAGCTTTCATTTTTAGCAAAAAGTTTAAAAATATTTTTGATTTTTAACGAATACAATTGGTGATCTAAAATAATACATTATGGTAAATTATAATAATATACAGTCCAACTCTAAACATTATGTTGATTTAATTTATATAGTTATTAAAGTAAATGTTATATGGTTAAATACTTCGAAAAACCCTGAGTTTTTTTAGAAAATAATTTATAGCTGATCAGAAATTCATTTTTTAAATAAAAATTTTATCATATTGAGTCTTTTTTTTTTTTGGTTACATAGGCTAGAGAAAGAAAAAACGATGTCAACATTTACTTGACTTACATTACATTTCACTCTTAAAGGAGTTTTGGCGGGGACGATTCAACTATTCTACTAATAGATATGGTCTTCATCATAAAACATTTTATAAGTGTTGTTAAATCGCCTATGTACGGGTTTTTCTCAATTTATTGATGGTTAAGTAATAATAACTCAAGAAATAAACAAATATGTGACTAATACAACAGACACCGCGGAACTCTTAACTTTTATTAATTATAAATACGTTTGCACATGTACATTCTAATATTATACCTAGAATTATTAAAATACTATTTCTAGTCAATTATATTTTGCTTACCTGTAGAACGGATCATGACTTATGTAGGCAATATAATGTGTTTATCGATGGCGACGCACTTTTCTAATACTCTAATTAACATTCGATGGCATTTGCTCGATCGTGAACGTTTAAAAAATATGAAATATATAAATATTTAAAAAAAAAAAAAAAAAACAAAATATAACTTTATTACTTTTTATAAGGAATGTATTATGTATACGCAAATGATTAACGCGTATATATATATATGCAAATATAAATAAATATATGAAACAAAAATGAATTTTACGTGAAGTCGTTGTATAAATATAATTTTCAGTATTAAGTGCAAAAAAAATTTCGGGTGCAGGAGACCTCAAACTATTTGATGTATTTATGAGCAAACTTCTTAGTATACTGTTAGTATTTAAGAACGTGTTGACAAACAACGTCGGCGGACAAGTAATAAAGGTTTTACTAGTAAACTACTTTTTGCATGGTCGATGACGACAATACATTGTGATAATGAGTTGCAAAGAAATTGATATGACGCTTTGTGTGATAACGTTTTAATCACCACGTTCAAGAAGTGATAATATTATTTATTTCAGTTACCAACAATACTGAATAGTGACAAATTTTTAATCAAACACAAAATCAATTAAAATTGATATCGTTGCAGCTTTTTGATTGACTGCCAATATAAACAACAACGTCTAGTATTATTTAACAAATAGATTATTATGCTATCTAAAAAGATATCGAAATCTGCGTTATTAAGTAAAACAAACTTATGTTTTAACATTTATATTTTCTAATAAATATATGGATTATCGCTTTATTTATATTATTACTTTCTCATTAAATTACCAATGTATCATCATATTTTAATTTTTATAATTGTTTCTGAAGAATGAATTGTAGATTATTTAAATAATATACGTAAATCTCGACATTTTTTCAATACGTTTGAAGACAAAGAAAAATAATTTTAATAATTATTTAATTACATAATAATGAAACATTGTATTGAGTAGGATGGACTAGTAGTATTGACAGGTGGAAACTTTTAAATATTTAGGATTATTTTCACAAAATAACAATCGTATTCACGAGGATGTGAGGTATAGGAATAATTGCAGGTATTTTGAATGATAAGAACATCCCAATGAGGCTGAAAAGTATGGTCTATATGACTGTAGTGAGACCAACTAAGTTGTATGGTTCAGAGTGTTTGGTAGTTGATGAGAAAGTAGAGCAGAGAATGAGTGTAGCAAAATGAGAACGCTTTAATCGATGAGTGTATGACAAGAGAAAATAGGATAAGGAATAGATATGTAAGAAGAAGCTTCGATCGTAGATAAGATGAGAGAAAATAGGTTTAGATGTTTTGGTTGTTATAAGAAGAGAGCAATTGGAAGCTGTAAGAATGATTATAGAAATGTACGTCAAAGGAAGAAGAGGAAGAGAAAGACCAAAAAAATGGTGGTTAGATACAATTGGGGTGATATGAGGGCTGCGGTGTGTATATAGATTTAGATAACGTGTAAAATCGTGTCAAGTGGAAGTTTAGGATACGGGTTGCAATTCCAAGTAGTTTTGATAAAGGAGAGAGGAGACGAAGAAGATTACTAGAAACATAATAAGCGTTAGTAGAGAATAATTTTATTTAAAAATGATAAATTAAATAAAGAAACATATAACAAAATAAACATTTTCTTACAATAAGTTATTATGTTAAAATTACAGTTAGCCACGAGTAGCACAAAAAGAACCTAACCACTGATGGTAGTTTCACTAAACATTTAAATTATTATATAACACGAGGGAAAAGAAAAAAAGTTATTTTTTAAACATTTGTTTATATGAGTAGAAAAAAAGCAAAATAAAAATTATTTTTTTCAATTTAACTTATTGTTTTTAATAATCTTATATAACTATTTCTATATAACATTTTTATTTAAATAAAGAAAAATATATAAGATTTCAACTATTTATTGTCGAATAAATCTGTGTACATTAATTTAAAGTAATAACATTTTATAAAAAAAATAGATAGTTAGAAAGCCGTTTTATAAGTCACATATGTAAAATAAATTATAAAATGAATAATAATAATAAATGGAAAAGTTTTTTTTTGCGAGTTACGTTTCTCTAAACCAAACTATTTAATCGTGTCAAAAACTAGTTTACCTCGGACATACTAATCGTTACAAACTTTTTAGTTACCAATAATATCATAGCGTTTATATATAACACAACATAAAAGCTGGTATTGTCCTTAAAACCTTATAGTGAAGCCATTAAAAATGCAAAAATGATTGTAACTCAATTTTGGTATTATCTATTAAACCATGGTGGTTATTGGATGACTTATTAATTATGTTTTGTCAACTAAACATTATAGGTTAATCGTTTTGCAAAAAAAAAAATTGTATTAAAATTTAATTTTAATGTATTCATTTTAGTATAATCCGACTTTTAGAAACTGTCAATATAATCGTATCACTATAAAAAAAAATTGTCAACATTCTAGATTGTTTACCTTTATCAAAAATTAATATAATAATTCGATTAAATTTTAAAATTATTTTTAATATTTTTGTAAGAATAATCTTAAATGATTTTACAATAAATTATTTATTCTTAGTCAAAAAACTTAATAGTATTAATGCATGTATATTATTAAAAGCCTTTTCAACAATTAATTTTTTGATTTAAATATACATGTGACATATATATATATTTAAATAGTATTAATAAATATGTATGTTAACTTTTCTGTACTACTAAGTCATAATCCTTATATTTATACGCTACTTAACATTTAAACGAACTAAATTTTTATATTAAACGTTAAAAGGGATTAATGATAAGCAGTTTTGTATATTGGCAAATAACTATTTCTTCTTACATCATATATTTTTTAAATATAAAGTTTTCAACAATTTATTTTTATTTTAATAAGAATTTTTTACATTATAAGTTGTATTATATTTAATTATATTTAACGTTTACTGATATGACCAATTTTTGGTTTTTTAATTACGTTTTGACAAAATGTTTTGTTTTAAGCGTTATTCATATTGTTTTCTTGCTCTGCTAATACTAATTGATGCTAACAACTCCAATAATAAACCTTTATTGTACACCAAGACTAAACCAACTTTTTTAAGCATACATATATGCACTTTCATGTAATAAAAGGTTAAGTAATAGTGGACAGGCTTAAACCTTATTTTATCTGTCATAATAATTTGCTTTGTAACAATTGTTTAACTGTATTTTTTAAAACAGAAATTTATCTAATAATAATGCGTAACAGTTTAATTATCATGTTAAAAAAAATTCTTTAACACTAACAATAATAAATGAGTCACATATAAAAATTGTGTTTTTGTTTGCAATAAAAGAAACAATTATCTAGTAATATAGAATTATATAATGATCGCAATGTTAATGTGTATATAATTTTGATTTTAATAATAAAATATTATTGCATAATCAAATATATAAGTTTGAAAAATTAATGACAACTATGCATTTTTATATATTTTTACAAGCATTCTCCATTTACTGTTATAGGGTTTAATTTCTATGCCTTAAATTATTTTCAATTTTACATTTAAAATTAAATTTCATTATAATTAATCAGGACTATCTTTAAAAAACAATATTTTTGTCAAATATTTGTAGACTGAGGAAAAATGTAAAAAATTATGTTATTAAATTAATTATTTGTTCGTTTTAGTGGAATTTGTTATTAATGTACTATTGAATAATTACTTATATTAATAGTAATATACATTAGTATTGATATTTATCTTTTTTCAAGAACAAAAAAATTATAGCAATATTCGATAATAAATAATACATTTTTAGAATATGTATTAAAATTTTTCCAAAAAAATTAATAATTTAAAATACACTTAATATAAATATAATACTTTAAGTAAGACTAACTTTTAAAAATCTATAAACGAAGCTAATTTTTTTGAATTAGTTTAGGTCAAATGAAAAACATTTTGTTCGAAGATTACATAATAATGTTTGGAGTATAAATAATCGAAACATTAGCTGATTAAAAGGTCAAAAGATCTGCAGAATTATTAACATTAGGTTATAGATTTAATAAACGTCATCCTATATCTACGTTTTAGTAGTATTAGGAAATAAAATAAAGTTACATTAATTAAATTTTTCTTAGATTTTTTTTCAATTGTAAAAATGATAAATTTAAGTCACATTGTTAAATCTATTTTTCTTTTGTTAAATGATGTTTTAATTATTTCGTGTATTGAATTTATTTTTAAATATAACATGGATCATAAAATAAAATGTTAAAAATAAATCATTGACTTTTAAATATTCTTTTAAATAAATTAAATTTGAATAGATATGGTATTTGATTATTTTCTGAGAGGTAAAATCTATTATTTCACTTATTTTTATTATAATGATTTATTAAAATTATTAAATTTATTAGGATGTGATGTGATGCTGTGAGAATCATTCAATCGCCGCTGAACATCAGCGGCGCTATTTGCTGTTAGTCATATAATACAGTTGTGTCAGGTCAACAGCTGATGTAAATAGTCTGTTAAATCATAAAATATACATACATATATATGTAATTGACGCCAAATAGTTAGGATAGAAGCTAAGGAGATGATAATGAACATTAGATACTCCATTATCAACTAATATTCTCTGAGACTAGATAATTATATTTTCTCAATTCATATTAAAATCAAATTATGATTTTCAGCTTGTCTAGACTATATTTTCCTAAATATTTAGCAACAATATATTCTACATACGAACATTTTTCAAGTGTTTTTGGATTGATTCGGGGCCGTTATTCGGCCCTCGAAACAAGGCATTCTAGGGTTAATATTTTTAACGAGCCATCTTAATTCGTTAACAAGTAATTTTTCTTTCTCAATAGATAAATGAAGTTATTTTTAATTAAGAATACACTAAGGAGAGGTAATGGCCTATTTATGAGTGAACCATTGATTTCGACCCGTCCAAAGATATAAAATCATTCGATGATAGTAGGAGGGGCGAAGCTTTCCTTTTACTTAACGTTCTGAAAGATATACACACCTTTTTCATAATAAACTCCTAAATATATCATTAAAGAGGAATCATAATTTGGCAATTGCCTAGAGGACCTGAGACTCTATTCTACATATATATCTGAGACGGACTCTAAGTCCGGTCTTAGATTGAATAATACATAAAATTTTGTTATTTTAACTTCAAATTAAATCATTTGATTTTAATCGTTTCCAATTTTTTTTTTGACTAGTGCTAAAATTCATTAAATTTATTTATTTACTATAAATTATACGGGCAATAGCCCAAAAAATACAATATGTATTAGACAGTTAACTGGACAACTTAAAATTATCTAATAACTAAAAATGAAACATTAATAAACTTAAGCTTGACAAAGAGAAAAAGAAAAATTTAAACATAATCAAAAATTTAAATATTAAATAGGAAGGCTAAATGACTACAATTAAATTAAAAATATATTATTATAAAATGTATTATATTTCTTTGTAGTATAATATTACATAAATATTATAATATTTTTCTTCGAGTATGTTACTCCAGATTTTGATATTTACTCATTATGTTATTGAACAACGCATTAAGTAAACTTTAGTCAAATCAATGTTAATAAAATAGGTTAACCTGTGCTCTGCAAATAATCAAGTACCAATTATTATAATTGAATTAATATCAATGTAAAAATATATTATTAAACTACTAATTAATAGCACTAATTATTATATTGCATTAAAACTGATAAAAAAACTTTAGAAATAATACTTCCTTACAATTGTTTTTATTATTATTATTTATCTTCTCAATAATCATCTAACTGCAGATGTATTTTAAGGAAAAACTATTAATTTTCTATTCTGATAAAAAATAATAAAAATGAAGGGACAGTTTATAATAATGTAAAATAAGAAGTTAAATGAAAGTTACTTTTGGAATTAATTAACTATGAATTCAAAAATAATAAAGAACAATTTTTTTCAAAACACCAATTTTAATAAAAATATCAGATAAATGACACATAAATTATAAATATTTTAAGGGTGATATCTTGTGTAAAAGAATAATTTTTATGACCTCCAGTGCAAGTAGAGAAGTGCTTAATTAACGTTTCAAAAATTATTTTACTACAACATAAATAAAGTGATAAAAATATTAAATAATAGTGCTGACGATGTTGATTTAATTTTTAGTGTTTAACAATGATTATTTTTTTTAAGGATTAACATAAAAAACAATAATTATGGTGAAAAAAATCAAAATATTTTTTCGTTTATTTTATTTGAATACACGTATCTCGTTAATGTGCCTATTTGTATTTTTCTGATTTTTTAATAAAAATAAATGGTTATTGGTTTAGGTACAGTGCTCTTTCTAAAAGCTAAGATTCGGTTATTAAATTTAATATTACAACAGGAAACGATTCTTATCAGAGAAACTTCTTTCTCTGTTTATTTGTTATTCCAGTACAATTTCTTTTTCTACTAAGTCATGTTTCATTTCATTCACATGACTCTTTTCTTTACCTTTGTCTTATAGTTTGAATAAACACAATACTATTATGCATATTATAGTTTCACACAAACAGTACAAAACATTTAAATTTCATTTTTAAGTAGTTATTAAATTCAAATAACAAAAATACATATTAAAAGAAGTAATCTTTTTTATTAAAAAAATGTAATGATCACAAAAATATTACTCTGAAGTTCAGCTAAATTAACATTTTTAATAAAATGCATGCCTATAATGTTCAATATACTGTTTTTAAAGGTAGATGCTTTTATGATATTATCCATTAATTCCATTTTATATTACTATGGGTTACACCTCATATAGTAAATAAACTAAATCAAATAAAATTGTTTGATACTTAATGTTTTAATTACATTAGTTTTTTTGTAGTTTGTTCACAATATCTCATATCCGAATAACTTAATCGTAGATTATATAAGTAAGATGGCATTGTTAATTGAGTTTGAAATAAAGTTTCCGTTGGTTTATAGATATACATATTTATTAACAGGGATTTGTTTGGTAATTATTTTTGATTTTAACTAAGTTAATCATATAAATATTTTAATATATTTAAAACCAAGGTCAAATTTTTAAGTTTTATAATTTGACTTTCTTTATTTCTCAAGTTAAATAGAAAAAATTCAAGTTTATTAAATTTTATCGTGGTAAGATTATTGTTTCTTGTACTTATGACTATTAAACTAGTAAACTTAATAAAAGAACTAAAACTAATTATATGTCTTTCGAACATTTAGAACTGAAGCTTGCCACGTGTATTAGCCTAGCGCCTTTGTAGTGATAAAAATTTTTCATTAATATAATATTGTGTAAATTTAATTTAGGTACTTACATTTTTTGGTTTTATCAATCAGCTAAACTATCTCGGTGCTTCTTTAATAATAGCAACAATGATATTGGTATTTTTTTTTTTAATTGACGAAACTAATTAGCTTATACAATACTAAAATACAGATTCATCTAGGATCGTTGTGATTTAATGAAATATGGAGTGATGATTTCTGGCATAGGAAGCTCAATAGATTTATTTCATTTGATATTTAACAATTCCGAGTATGTTCAAAAATTATAATTTCTATTTTGAAATAACATGTTTTATTAGTACTTATACGAAATAAAAATAAAAATATGATTATAAATTGTTTATTTTCAGTTCTAACTGGCATTACATCAGATATCTATTGTTTGTAAAAAAACTATTTAGTAAATAGTCCAGTATTTTCTAATACATACGTTGGTAAATATGTTTAAAAATTATAATATTATATTAACCAAATTTTATAGTGATTGTATTTCAATTGGTATGGATATTGTTCATATACATTTACATGTCACAAGAGAGTGTTTTAGGTAATTCAAAACAAAATTTTAAATGGATCGAAAATCAGTTAAGCGACCTTGTATCCAACATACCTGATAACTCAAAAAGCCCTACATTAGCACAGGAAACTTTTACTTCTATTAGTGAGGGAAATCCTGATGATAAGGAAAAAAAAGATATAAAAAATCAGGAGACTTAGAATGTGGAAAAAAGTTTATAGTCTAATATTAATAATAAACTATAAGATAAAAATACATGATTTCAAAAATTAATTTATACAAATATTTTTCTGCCTATTAAATCTATAAAAGATCACTAAATTTAGTAATTTTATATTCAATTATGTTAATAAAAAATTTTATAGTTTTACAGTAATATAAAGTGTTCTGCTTACACTGCATTTAATTGTATACTTGTAACAAGGGTACTACAAAAAAAAAAAATCAATTATTTGAAATGTTTAAACAAAATTAAATAATTGAAATCTATTTAAGTTTAAATTGGGCAATTTTTAAAACTAAATTATTGTATAATCATTAAAAATACAAAACCGAGATAATTATTGCAGTGTCATTAGCTATGTATGCCCGAGAAAGTCTTTCTGATATTTTTATTGTGTTTTGTTAGTGTTTTTTTTTACTGTAATGGACAATGCGATTAATTGTTCGTAAAGAAGTTTTTATACCATGGCCATGTGTAAGTGTATATAATAGAGAATTTTTGGTAAAATATATTTTAATTTTTTTCAAAACTTTAACAAAAAATTATTCACTGATTAGTGAATAATTAATTTAACTGTTTAATTTAGGTATACAAGTGTTTTTTAAAGATATTTTTATAAGTACATTTGTTAATATATTTATTGTTCGATTAATTAGTCTAATTGATATAACTCTTTAATATAAATATAAACTTAAGGAACTAAAGTTTTTAAAATTTTATAAACTGTTTATACAATTATTATTTATACAACTATTTATTTAATTTTGTATTAATTTAATGATTGTATTATTTTGCAATGAATGTAAAATGTATCAAGAAAATCATAGACAATTATTAATTATAAAAGCCTTAACAGTTAAAACTCCTATTGCAAACATATAATAAAGTAAAACAAACCTTGGCCCATCTATACGAGGTTAATTTTTTGATTGTTAGATGTTTTTTCTGCTCTGGCATCGCGTGGTAATGCCATCGCAACTTAAATATGATTACGAAAGTTTAAACCAATGATAATTATTGTTTTCTTTGTTTTGTTTTAATTTTTTTGTCAATTAAACCATTAGTCACTTTGAGGGTAAAAAATAAAATCTCAGGAAACCAAATTAAGATTAATTACTCACAAATTACTTTTCTTAAAGATTACAAAGCCCAACTATTAATTTTTTCATTTCCTTTGTATTAATAAAACATTTTATTAACTTAATATATAATCAAAAACGATGTCATAGTTTTTGTTTGAGATAAAATATCAAAATTATGATACATTTTTTTTTAATTAGTCCGTTACCTCTCTTGAATTTTTCTTTGTTCTGAAAAGCCAGAATGCATAATTCTGAAAATTATACTGCATTATAATTTCATTTTTATAGGCCGTGTATGTACATTACTATAATATTTTTACAATATGAATATCTATAGAAAGACTTTAAAATGTGAAATGATACTTATCAGTTGACTCTATAATATAAATAGCTATTACAATATTATCGTTTTACGACTCCAGTTAAATCACATTATGATTTTATTGCACTAAATACTATGCAAGTTGGTTTGCGCTTCATGAATATAATATAGTAATATTATAACTTAGATTTATAAAATATTGTCTTATCAAAAAGTTAATGGTCATCGAATATAAAAGTGTTGATTCTATAATCGTGTTACTTTGTTAATGAATTTATGCAGCTGTTTTGTAAATTTTTTTTTATAGAATATGGTTGTAGTATTGTTAGATTTGGGTATTATTTATAATATGTTCTGTATTTTATGTTAATGCACATTTCATAACACTTATTAACTTGTTTTGTTATGCTGTATACATAATATTCAATGTTATACGACAGACATTATAGATGACAAATAAATGATATATATTGAATTTATTTCAAAATGATGAGTTTATGCGATGGTTATATAAATACATGAAAAATAATATATTCCTAAAAAAACAATTACAATTTATTTAAATAAACATGAATTTTGTTTGAAAATTAAATAGATCTATACATTTTGTAAAAAAATAGTTATAAACATATTATTGTGTGACAAGTCGAAGATTTAAATTCGTATTACTTACAAAAAATATAATTATTTTATATTTGACCTAATTCCACAATAATTTTTAGAATAATTAAAATTTGTTTTTGAAAAAAATAATATATTTATAAAAATTAAACTTGGGACAATTTTGAGGTAAAATTCCTAACTAATAAGTAATTCTACTTAAATTACCTTAAACAGTTCAATTTTAATTTCTTAAATAATGATTAAAATTTGGGTTTTAAATAACCCTGATACACATTTAAAATTTTATTTTTATCTATTAAAATATTAATTTGAAATTTTCTAAATTTTAATTTATTTNATTTTGTATATTTTTTTTAACAATCTGACCCTATAACCTGCCCGCATGGGGTGATTCAAAATGTCAACTTTTTCACTAAAAAATAATTTTTCAACTTAATTTTTGAAAGTTTTCTGAAAATACTATCACTTTTATATATATATATATATTAGGGTGATTAAAAAAAATCGATTTTCAAAATTTTAATGAGAACAATTTTCACTTTTTTTTATATATTAAAAACACAAATTTTGTGAAGATTTGAAATTTTTAAAAAATTTTTACTTGTCACTCAACGTTTATTTAGTAATTTGATCAAAAAGACCTCTATAAAAAAAAAAAAAAAACAAAAAACTGCACCTGTTATTCAATTTTTGGTCAAATATTATGATTAGTATATCAAAATAGTTTGATTTTTACTGTGAAAAAAAATTTTTTAGTTTCAAAATTTTAAGTCAAAAATTGAAAGCTTAGATATCATAATTAACTTCAGTGTATGGTATATTTCTAGTAGCTCTCATGTAAGCTTAAAATTAAAAAAAATTTTTTTTTTTTGCAGTTTGGCTGATATTTATGTATATTATAAGTAGAAAAAAAATTATTTACTGATCTTAAAAACTTATATCTGTTTTTAAAAATAAAGTGTAAGCTAAAATATTCTTGAAAATATTTATAAAATTATTATTATTATTATATAATAATTATTTTTTTTTATCAAACATATAATTTATACTAAATATAATAAATAACATAAGAATAAATGATTAAATTATACATCAGTATAAATATAATTAAAAATTATGAAAAATCAACAAACCTATGTGATGTCACAGGTTTACTTGATTTTAATAGTAAAATTTTGAATGTTTTTAGTTTTATTTAAATAATTGTTTACCATAATTTTATGTCTCGCGGTCATTATAATATTAGGTAAGTAAAAATAAATTACATATAGTTTTAATAAAATTAATTTTTGATATGAATATAATTATTTTAAAACTATTATAGTATATTTAACTATTTAATATAAACTGTAATTTAAGCCATAACAATTCATATTTTTAAGGAAAATGTCTTTGTAACTCAATTTTTAGTCTATATTTTGAATTACATTTGACAATTATAACTCACAAAATTTAAATAAAATTTACGTTCAATTTAATTTTAGTATATAAAGGAAAACTCAAAGACCAAATCTTATCGTCTAACGTTTACAACATAAAAAGACATTATTGACCAAAAGCTACCATTAAATGGTTTTGTATTAGCTAACTTATTATATTTTTAAAGTGAGGCCAAAAAACTAATATTTATTAGTTAACACCTGTATTCAAAGCCATTAATGCAGTTGAGATCGAAAACTGACAGATCCATAACAGTTAAATGTAAAATCGTTTCACAAATAAAACATCTCTGTAAGAAGTGAATTAAGTTAAAAAAGCAATACTACTGTTCAAAATAGAAGAGAAATAAAATTTCTGAAGTCATTAGATATTGTTTTTTTATTTCTATCGCTAATTCTTCAGAGATAAATTTTTTAAAAAAAGAATGTAAATTATTTATTTCTAAACCAGTCTTTAGTTCTAAAACTTCAGAATATAATTTATAAATATTTTATTATATTCTATATAGTAGCTAGTACACTTAGTAGTGTGGGGGAACAAAATGTAATTAGATCATCCATTTTAAATTATCCGTACATCTTAAGTGGACTAGATAGAATTTTTAAAAATGTTAGTACTACTTAAGTAACATCTAAAATAACAATTTAAGAGATTTATTAAGTAACCCAAAAGATAAAGTATAAGAAGGGTAGAAATCGGGCATTTATAAAATACAATATGAAAATTGTAATAAATGTTACGTAGGACAAATAAAAATAAATATAAGTTAAGTTTAAAGAACACTTAAGAATTAAAAATTAAGAAATTGAAAAATCTCCTATGGCTAGACATTTATTGACACATAAACACAAAATCATAAAACTAATTAAAAACGTAAACAATTACAAAGAACTTTATATAAGGGAGGCAAAAAAATATTTAAACATAAGAACAATTTAATTAATTGGGACCTTGGCCTAAAAAAATATTCATTATTAAACCTGAGTAAATTGCCAGAATGTGATAATATTACTTAGTGATAACGTCATTAAGGGTATATAATAAGATTTTTTTGGTTGGGTTGTCGGAATGTGTTTTGCGTTGACAATGATGACATTGTTCCTGAAATACGTATCCGAGATTTTTTTTAGTAATTTTTCGGGTTAAATATTTAAAATATAATTTTAATATTAAAAAATATTAGCCATCAGTGATCAATTTTTACATTTAATAATTATTTCCTGAATTATAAAAAAATTATACTTTTGGTCTTATATTATTGTTATACTTTTCTACCCAAATGCCGTTCATGAATAATCCAATTTTACTCTAAATTTTGATGCAACAAACAATAAAATTATCAGTTATAAATATGACATACTAAAATAAGTATAATATATAAAAAAGTTTATAAAATGTATATTAATTTTTTCTAAATTATTTGCAAACATAGGTAAAAGGCTGTATTTATTTAAAAACTTTCCGATGCGTCAACATTACTATTTATCCATTATGTCTCTTACATTGTATGCGTTAAAAACCTCCAATACGTGTATCTAAAATTTCGTATATTTTTGTTTTTAAATTATTTATTTAAACTACTGTTTATATTAAAGTTTAATAGATACACAGCTTTTATTCAATAATATATTATTAAGTTGAAAACAGTTTCCACTAAAAATAATTAAGGTAATATTTAAAAAAACAGGTAAATTTAACTCGAAATTTTTTCGAAGCACAGAAAAGTTGTACCTACACCTTTCACCATAAATGTTTTACAATAACCATCTAATTATTACAGTTCTACAAATTTCATATTAAATATTATATTACTTTTGAAAAATTGGAATTTTAAATTATAAATAATCAATTAATTCTTCTTCTCAGCCTTAATCCCAACTACTTGGGGTCGGCTACCCTTATCCTAAACTTCTACTTGACACGATCTCCCACATCAAATGTCCTCATATCGCATTCAATAGCATCCCTTTATCTCTTTTTTGGTCTTCATCTACCTCTTCTTCCTTCAACATTCATTTCTATAACTGTTCTTATAACTTTCGATTCTTCTCTCCTCATAACATGACCAAACCATCTAAGTCTATTTTCTCTCATCTTATACACGATTGACGCAACACCTATACTCCCTCTTATATGCTCGTTCCTTATTCTATCTTTTCTAGTCACTCCACTCATCCATCTAAGCATTCTCATCTCTGCTACACTCATTCTCTGCTCTACTTTCTTATCAACCGCCCAAAACTCTGAACCATACATCATAGCTGGCCTTATACAGTCTCGTAGAATTTACCTTTGAGCCTCATTTGAATTCTTTGATCGCATAATACGCCAACGTTTCTCTCCACTTCAACCATCTACGCTTAATCCTGTGTCTTACGTCCTCGTCAATACCACCGCTCTTTTTCACAACTGACCCAAAATACTTAAAAATATGAGCAAAAGTTTCATTAAAAGTTTTATTTTAATGTTAATAAAGTATTAAGATTTGAAATTTGATTTAAGAACTAATTAAAATTTTGTTTTTATTTGAATATTTTGATTACGTGACGCTTAATGCTATTCAATCAGTGTCATATACCACAATGTGCATTCATACACCTGTTCATTTATTACCTCCCGATTTGTCATTAAATGATATAAATGGATGATATATTTGTGGTCTTTTATAGATCACCTAGAGATTCATCTACAAATATCTATTGCGCTATTTGATACTAATGATACGGGTTTTTATAAACATGTTCTTACAAATGTTTATTGTGAGATTATCTTCTAGTTAATTCCTTCAATAAAGCAATTTAATTGCAAATAGACGTTTTATTTGTCAAAATCGAATTGGTAACATTTACATGGAGTTAAACTTATAAATACTTAACGATTTTGAAAATATGATATCACATGAAATAAACGCACTAAAATTTATGATTTTATTTAATATAATTGAAGAAATTTATAGAAGTGTGAAGCACTGTTCAAATTAGATGAGAGGTTTAACATACTTATTGTTGACATATCTTTGACTTGGTGCAAAAAAAACCAAGTGGTTTTTTGATAAAATTGAATTAATTTAAAATTTTATTAACATAACAGTAAAATTTATTTGTATAAATTTATAAAGTAAAAACTGAATATTTGAGTTAATAGATTGAATTAAAAGAGTATTAATGCGTAAGAGATAATTATCACTTATGTATTATACATAAACAGTTTGAACATTTTTTTCTATTATAATAGAAAAAACTGTTGTTTTAAAAAAAATCAAAAGTCGTAAATAACCATAAAATACCTTTTTTGGAGATTTTGGTTAGGTGCCAGTAATTACATTACTGAAAATAGAAATTCCTACTCCGATTAGAGTTTTTAATATCATAAAGGTTTCGGTTCAAAAATCAGATTTTTAAATTCTGTTCCAGTTCTGATTACAACTCTCCTTATAATTTCGTTGGGTTATAGAAAAAGCTTTACAAAAAAGTGTGAAAAATATCAAATAAAAACTTTGATATGTCTTAATCGATACATAAATATATACGTTGTAAACTAAGTACATTATTAATCATAAAAAATAATTATTAACACACTTATAACGTTAGAAGTTCGCAAAAATATTAATTAACTCGTTTTATAAATAAGGAATTTTAATAGCAAATGAATTATAATTATGTCTCTTATGAAAATATTAAATTTAATTAAAATTATCATTAAATTAAATTAATTTTTTTTTGTGGACTCGGCTATAGTTGATATTTATTTTAATAAGAAGTTGAATAGATTGCTCACTTTTATTAAGAAAGCGGTTATATTATTTGGAGGTGTTTATTGTTAAGTATAAAGGACAAAAATAAATTTGAAAGTGACAATTGCTTATATCGTTTCAACATTTTTTGTCGAATCTTTTATTCCTAATTAATAATACTCTCAAATTATCTAATAGAAACAAAATGAATAATATACTAAGTGTTCAGTAATTAAGGAAACAGGTCAATTGTTACAAACAATGTGAACAATGGATACCCGTTTCCTTACTTACTGAACACTCTATATACTTATACAGGGTGTTCAGTAAGTCAGGAAACGGGTATCTATTGTTCTCATTGTTTGTAACAATGAGAACAATAGATACCCGTTTCCTGACTTACTGAACACCCTGTATAAGGAATAAATGGGTTCGTAAATTACAACATAACTTTTTTTATGTAAGAATATGTACTTTAGGGCAAAAGTGGTACACATATATAAAAAAACAAAATGAAAATGTCTATGTCCTATTTCTAAATTGATTCCTTTACTAAGTAATAATAGTGTTTGTAAAAAGAGTATATTGGGAGAAGAGGCTTAAGGAGCTTAGTTCTAAAATATTTAATATTAAAGCAGAAATTTTTATTTGAAGATTTAAAATTATAGATCTATTAATAGTCATAATTATGACAATTTTTGGTTTAACCAAATAGAATTAATGTCAGTTTTCTAAAAAAACAGGCTATTTTTTTAACTTTTTAAGTAGTTTTATATTGTTTTGCTCTTTATATCATTTTTTTAAATTACTACCTGAGTAGTTAATAGTTAAGTAGTTTTTGCTATAATTTAACAACGAAAATGGATTTGTAACATGCAATTGTGAATAAAATAGTCAAATGCTTATAAAACAGCAAAAATTGTTTAATATTGATTAAACATCCTATTGTAAAATGATGACATTTTATAAATAAGGAAATAATATGAGTTCACGTTTTGGCTGTTATATTCAGCAATATTTATCAAACATTGAATTTATAATGTTATACCGAGTTAATAAGATGATTATTTGACAAATATAATTTATTAAAGAACAAAAAAAAATTTCATTACATTTATATTTTTTTAAATTTAATTTTAATCTATCTTACATACAATAATCACTGGTTAATCTACATATATTTTTAAATCTAGCTCTAAAGTGAAACACAGTAATTTTCATACTTCGATTTCGCTAAATTCATGTATATTTAATTTTAGTAAAAGTGAGAATACAGTCGGATTTCTATTATTTAAAATGTACGTAATGCAATACTGTAATTATATTATAGTGAAAATAAAAATATTTATAATCAAAATTTTAATAACTGATTTATGAAATCTCAATTAAATTTAAAGTCGAAAGAAATTATTAAATATTTTTTTAAAAATGGCTGGATACAACTAAACACAAATTCTCAACCATACACGTTTAACAAGTTTTAATTTTATTTAGATTATTATATATATTGCGTCATTATTAGAAAATAACTATAAAATGTTCAATAAGTCACGTCTTTGATATAAAATGGCAGAAATTAGACAATATGCGTGACGTATGTGCAGCATAATATAACTTTACACAGCAAAAACAAACATTTATTCATTTGCGTTGAGTTTATGCCAATGACCTTGAACCATATATCATTGTCCGTGTTACATTTTGTTTTATAAAAATAAAAAACCCAGCACAGTGTGGTCGCGGTACAGTCGGGACGTGGCATAGTTGGTCAAGTATAATGATATCGGACAGTGATTATAATCACTATCATAAAAAACGCTTCAATGCAAATCTATATATAGTGTTTAATTTTAAAAAATTGGTGGATTATTCCAAAAGCTACATGATCTCCTATTTCCTTATTTATATCCTGATTACAAGTTTTATGATTTATAAGTGTATTATATGAATAAATATATATATTTATAATATATAAATATATAAAGAGAAATGGTTTTATTTAAAAAAAATATGTCGAATGAAAGAGGTATATAAATAGTATTTTTTATAAAAAAATTGTATTGATCCATATATTTTTAAAAAAGTTATAGCATTATAAAATTAAAAATATAAAAAAGAATTTTTTTACAAAAATCTTATTTTTTTATTAACTTTGATGTCCGTTGTTACCATGAAAACAAAATAAAATCCGATTTTTTTTTTTTCATAATAAAGTACATTACATAAGCATTTATTTAAGATATATATAAAAGTGCCAGTCTTTCCAGAACACTTTCAAAATTTAAGTTGAAAAAGTTCTACTTTCTATATGCATTTTTATGTTTTGAATCCCTCCTGTATTAAGGGAAATGGTCTGATTTAAAAAAAAAGTATGTCGAATGAAAGATCTATATAAATACTACTTCTAAAAAAAAATTGTAATGATCCATACATTTTTCAAAAAGTTATAGAATTATAAAATTAAAAATGTAAAATATAAAATTATAAATTTTAACACAAAAATAGCATATAATAGCCATTTTCGTCATGAAGACAAGATAAAGTCCGAAATTTTTTTTCAATAATAAAGTATATTACATTATCTTTAATTTAAAATATGTATAAAAGTGTCATAATTTTCGGAAGCTTTCAAAAGTTAACTTGGAAAAGTTATTTTATTGTGAAAAAGATTGTCATTTTGAATTTCCCCTGTGGACAAATAAAGGGTAGGATTTATAAAAAAAAATATACCAAATGATAGGTAAAGTCATCATGCATCTATGAAAAAAAATTATATTGATTCTGACATTTTTGAAAATGTTATGATAGTTTTCAGTAAAAAAATTTAAAAAATTTAATTATAATTTAATTATAATAAATCATAGTAAAATTAACACCTTCTCAGCTTCGCATCGAAGCCAAAATATCATTTTTTTTATTAATGATTTAATTTATCAATCAATGTCGTGTACTTTTTAGATGTAATATATTTTTTCTAATTTCTTTTTTCTTCTATTTAATCTAAAAGAAAAGATACTGCGTAAAAATCTTTTTTTACGATTATCAATTTGTATGAATAACTTAACGAGTTATGGAAATATTTATAATAATTAAAAATATATATTAGATTTATTGTCATAAATAATTATAATCTTTGATTTTATTAGACATTTTTACAGCAACAATTCACTGGAAATAAAATTTTTTAAACAATTACGGTGCAAAAACAAGGTATTATTATGCTAAATTGTATTAAAATATACTTTTAACTATGACAGTTCATTAATTTATCACTCAACTAGTTATTGCGTGCTAAATTAATATTGTTAATTGTATTTCAAAGGACAAACAAATCAACTATACAATAATTGACATAACATATATTATTATCATACTTAAAATAAAAATATTTATTGAAGTGGTGGTTAGAAAATTTCGTTCATTGAAAACTTTAGTGGGTGATATTCAAAACGAAGCAACAATTTGTCTTTGATACAAAATATTAACGTACAATGTTTCTTGTATGCCACCTACGAGAGAAAATTTCAGAGGCATTGTGAATATTTGCCATGACAAGTGAATGAGTATTTGCTTTACAAAATAATGAACTATATTTATGGTACGATATGTAATTTTAATTTTTAGACACAAAAAGCTACTAAAACAGGTTTCTATAGTACGTTGGCTACAATCGAAAGGATAAATTTGCTCACAATAAACAAGAATGTACCATGGGAAGGTTGCCAACGAGTGAGTGGTATATATTGTTGAATCCTTTGACATAGTAGTTGCTTTCCAGTTTTAATAAATAATTAAAATCGTGTAAGGGTAAACTGTACTGAACGTCTTTACACTATAGTGAATAGATCTTAAGTGTTTATATATAAACACTCTAAAATATACAAAAACAATACTCCGTAAATTAACCTCGTGATTTTACAAGTGAATTTTAAAAAATTGTACTTTGTTCTCGAAACTTGATTAACAATATTATTGACTTAATCTTATGAAAGCTAAGCTAAATATCTAAAATATAATCATAATATTTGAATAATAGAATAATAAATTTATTTTATTTTAAAGTTTAAATGTTGATTTAATTGAAAGTATTATAGTGCGAAATGATTGAAATTAACATTATAAATATTTTAATGATTACGAAGTACACCTAAGTACTCGTTTTGCCTATTTTATAAGCCGCCTTACATTAAAAAAATTAGTAATTATTACACAAAATAGGGCTGTAACTAATTACCGATTAAGAAGGGGAAATTCATTTGCGTAGACATGAAGGTATTATAGTTTTTATTTTTATATATCATAATAAAATAATAAATTATATGACAAATAGTTTTATTAGCATTGTTTAATCGTTGATACAGTAAAAACAATTTTTAAAGTAAGTTTTACAATAGTATATTTTAATGTTCATCTTTGTGATTTTAATCATGTATTTGCAATATTATTTTAAGAAGGTGGTGGTTGGTTATTCGGGTTAGGATGTCAACATTTTATGAATTATGTGTGACAAATAGTAAGGATGTTAGAGTAGGATTACATATGACCTATATAAATTATCCTTATTTTTCAAATGATATATGTCCAGGCAGCTTACTTGTCCTTCTTAAATTATAATTTTCTTTTTATTATACAACGACATATCGGGCAAGTGTTATAAGGTAATAATTAGCGTTGTGCATCAAATCCGGATCAAAAATAATAAAATAATTTTATTATTGATTCGTATCATATAACCAATCGAGTTCACATTATTTAATTATTATTTAATTATGTCTGAGAATTTCCAGCGATTTTTAGTAATGGGAGCGAATTAAAAATTAATGAAAAAAAGCTCCTTAACAATTAATGTTATATCATAATTTATTTTATTTATTATTATAATACACTTATAATTGAAAAATCCAAATTTTAGTTGATGTATCTATTTAATTCTATACCCTCGATTTTAGCTTCAATGCGAAACTGAGAAGGTATTAATTTTACTATGATGTGTTTTTTTTTATTTTTTTTTGTGTTTGTAACCAATTATTCTCAGCTCTTACCAAACCGATTTCTTTCAACAATACGTCAAAAGGTCACAAATTGTATTTAGTCCAATACATTTTCCTCAAAAATTGAAAAAATATCCCTTGTTCCCCGTAAATTGAGGAAATCTTCAAAAAAATTTCAAAAGTTAAGTTGAAAAATTATTTTTTTGTGAAAAAGTTCTCATTTTGAATCCCCTCTGTGGGTTGGATTAAAAAAGACTAAATACGATTTTTGATTTTTTGACGTATCGTTGAAAGAAATCGGTTCGGTGAGAGCTGAGAAAGAGTGGTAACAAACACAAAAAAAAAAAACGCATTATAGTAAAACTAATACCATCTCAGTTTCAAATCGGTGCTAAAATACGATTTTTGTAAATAAACTATTTTTTATATTTTTAACTTTATAATGTTATACATTTTTGAAAAATGTATGGATATATACAATTTTTGATATAATATAGTATGAATATGCTATTAAATTTATTATTGTAATTTTTACGAAGAATTTATAAAAAATTATAAAGTAATTATTTTTTAATGATTCATCAAATGATCATAACTATTATCTAGTCAAAGATATTACCCTCAAAAATTAAAAAAATTTCCAATTAATTAATTAAAAAGTTACTTAGCTTATATTTTTCATATAGACAATTAAAATTAATAATTTCAACTACAAAATTAAATCATTTTACTTTGTAATTCATTAATTATATTTGTGTGTATTACTATCAGTTATAATTCCGAATTTTTTGATATGTTGCTATATAAACATTTTTAAAAAGAATTATGTTTAGTTTCACTTGAATTTAACAATGAATTTTTATAATTTATAATATGCTCAATTGAGTAGATTTTTTTATCAACATTTTGATTGGTTTTTTTAGTTAAAGTAAATCATTGAAATTGATTACGTTCTGAATATTTCAATTGTAGAATCTTTTTAAACAACAAAAATTACCATAATTTCTATTTAAGTGGTCTATTACAATAAAAATGCAAAAAAAAATATTCAGATTTTCTGATAAATTTACAGTAAGTAGTAATTATTAAATTTCCTGATTGCATATTAATCTTAACAATTCTATTTTTGTAATTCTAATAAAATTTTCTATTTAATAATGTAAATTCCAAATTTGAAGTTGAGCTAAAAGTTATGGTAACAAATTCAATTTTTTTTTTATTATAAACTTTCAAAAAATCAACTTGAAAGGACCAAAAAAATAGGTTAAAAGTGATATATTTTTAAGTGATTATTTTTAACATAGTAAAAATCAAAATCTATAATAATTTTTTTATCGTAATAAATCGTTTCCAAAAAATATTAATCATTTCTATGTAACTCTTGGTGTTTAAATAGATGATACAATTGAAATATTAAGAACTATTTTCTTTATAGTTATATTCAAAAATATAAATTTAATAATTAATATAAAAATATGATTTCGGATTTTAAATTAGCACGAAAACATGAATAATAAAATTATATAATTAACAACAAATTATTATCTAAAAAGTTTTGTTTCAAGCCCTTTAAATAGTATACACATTTCCCATTAAAGTAATAACTACTTTATAATTTTTTATAAATTTTCCGAAAAAATTACAGTACTAAATTATTAAATATCAATCTCATACAATATGTTATTGCAATAATATATATTTATTCATATATTATACTTCTAAATCAAAAAACTACTAATCAGGAATAGGAAGGAAATTGGATTTCATTTTGCTTTTAATATAATCCACTAACTTCTTAAAATTAATAACTACAGATTTTTTATATACAATTGTTATCTTAAATTTATGTTATATCCACTTTTACGGAAAGAGCTGTATTTTTTTAACAAATAAGACCATTGACTGTTTTTTTATATCCATTAATTTATATTGTTCTGAAAATTAATCTGCCCCTATAGAATCTCATAAATAAATAAACTCACATAAAAATCTTCGTTAATATTATCATACCATATGAAATTACAACATAAATTAGTTATAATAATGCATAATGTATAAATACTAATGTATTCAAAAAATTATTACTATAATAATCAATTGTTACAATGAAAATATAGGGATAATATTCAAAGTAAATACTACTGTATATAATTTAAAAATACTCCTTTTAATTATATGCAAATATACATAAAATAAAAATCTAATATTATAATAGTAAAATTCTTTGAATTTATAATAAAAGATTCACTAATATGTGTACATTATTATTTATAATATAACCAAACAAACAATTTTTATAAATTGAATAATCCTATTTAGTATTCTACGTATGATTGAATTTGTACCCATATGGAGTATTTTAAAGATATTTATTGAATGATCTTTTATCTTCGGGAATATATATCAATGGTGAATCTACTTCATGTTTATTCTCATTTTTATCTAAAAGGATATTTTACAGAAATATAAAAAATTAAAATAAATAAATTCATCATGGTGAAACTAATTCCATCTCAGCTTTGCATCGATGTTCATAATAATTATACCTTCATTTAATTGATAATCGATTTAAAATTTGATTCATCATCGATTTTTAAATTACATGAAGTATATAAATTAGTTTCGTTTGATTTGAAATAAATCAGGTTTTATAAAGATATTTTATTATTATTAATTTAAATAAAAATAACTAGAGCTTGTATTTTAAATATATAACATATCTAAGTAGATTAGTACCTTCAATATTTTTGGAATCCAGCATTTGAGTAGAAGCGCTTGTAAAATCTTCAATATATTCTAGAAATTCATAATATGTCATTTATTTAACTTATGATATTCCTAAGTTTAATGTTTATAGTTAAATGATATTTTTCAATAGCTGAATAAAATGATAAAAAATTAATATTTTCCTAGTGAGTCATTTTACTAATCACAGAAATATTTCAATATTATAAAATAAAATATAAAAAACTAAATCTATTTATTTAAGTATATGAGATATCTAAGTAAATCAATATCTTCTAAGTTTTCTACATGTAGCAGTTGAGTAGAAATAATTTAAGAACCTTCAAAATATTCTAAATATTTACAGTTTATTTATTTTTTCATTTATGATATTCCTAAACTCTGTACCAAAAAGGATAATTAAAATAAGAAACTTGTATAAATTTTTTTTTTTAATAGTATGTTATTTATTGAAGATTCTATTCATTAGATAGAAAAAAAAATCAATTAAAGAATTTTCTATATTTTCTAAAAATGTACAATTTATCAAGAAATTTCAATATTAAATTTTATTACAAAATCATGCCCCAAATAAAATTAAAACAAGGTATAAAATAAAAGATTTTTACCTTCTTCGGGTGAATCTAGTAAAGCTGGTATAATAGTTTCATTGGTAGCTGTGTCGAATATAAACCCTAAATCAAGATATCTTTCTTGAATCGCCCACTGAGAAAATAATATTATTTTAAAGTTGAAAAAATTATAACGTTTGAAATTACTCTCATCCATTTCAGTAATGTTATTTTCATGACTTAATTTTTGCCAAATTGAATGGTAACTTTCGGAATTTAAGTTACAAAAACTCATGCCTTTATGTAGTTTTTCATTCCATTTAGTAAGAAAAGTAAATATGTTCGATAATGTTTCATCAATATTCGATTGATTGACTTGCAAAAGTGGTAATAATTTTAAAATTTTTTTATCTTGAAGATCCTTAAGTAATACTTTTACAATAAATGTTTTTATATAATTATATTCTACTGGGTGTCTAAGGAATTTATCTAAAGCATATAAGGCACCTCCCATATGTGTCACTAATGAAGTTAAAAACGGTATAGTTTTTAGAAGTTCAATAGTACAATTATACGCATAAGTGTGCACATTTTCTTGACTTGAAAAATATTTACAGTGATTTTGAAAATGATTTAACATAAGTAAAATATTCTTTAAAATGTTTGCGTAAGAACATCCAAGTAATAACGTCATACAACGTAATTGTTTATCATATCTATAAGTATTTTGAATTATATCTTGCAATGAATGATTACAATTCGAATATGTGATATAGTTGACATCATTTATATTTTTCCAACCAGTGTGTTTAAACAAATGATTGATTTTATTTGAAGAATATTTCGTAGAGCAGCATTTTTCTTCTTTATGAAAAAAATGAAAACGTATATTTGTAATTAAGAATAGATTAATAATAAAAAATGTTGATCACATTTACATGATATTATTTAAAATATATTATCAATTTTAAAAGTATATCCAATTTGCATTTTATTTGTTATAAATGATCATCAAATTTACGAGTTTACTTTCGTATATTACACAAATATATTTATTGGTTTACATATACTATAAATACGAATTGAGAAAAATTCATAATAGCATTAGATAAGAAAGAAAAAAATAAAATATAGAGACGCCGGATAGCTTATTTTATGATAAGTAATTGACAAATAATAAATATTTATCTTAATTTTATGGACATTAGATAAACAGAAGTTTTTTAGAAGTGAAAAGTGAAAAAAATATTATACAAATAACACAAAAAAACTTACCCAACTTTTATTTTTAAAGGATTTGTTTGGATTGTAATATAAACTTGTTTTTAAAACAGAAATTTTTATTTGACTTACTGTTCTTAAGTCAAAAATTTAAATTATACTGATTTGACTTACAATAGACCACATTACTAATATCATGGTAAATTTCAAAAAGATTATTAATGTAAAATATTATTTTATTACTTTAACGAAAATATGTCATATTCATGTCCAATTTATTGGAAGTATTTATACCTGATAAATTTTCTGGTAAAAATGTTTCTTTGGTGTTCAAGTCCAATTTGAATCCTAGATTATTATACTTTTCAATAAGAGTCCAATGAATTAAAATGTTGATTTTCTGACTTATAAAGCTCCAAAAGTTTTGATTATTTCCTGTTTCTTTTAAAACTTGATGATTCTTGTTTAATTTTTGCCATAATGTTTCCAAATTTGGAATTTTCAATTGACATTGATTTAAATCTTTTTCTAGTTTAACTTCACAAAACGTAAGATAAAGTTTTATTGTATTTAATACGGTTTGAGTATTTAATTGGTTTATTTGTAGAGGTAATGATACTTTTAAAGTGTTTTCGAAATACAAGCTATTAGTTACATTACTTAAAATAAGTTTATTACAATTTGTCATTGGGTTATGATGTAATTTGTCTATAATAACTAATGCGCCGTTCATTAATGTTGCTAAGTAACTTAAATTTTGTATTATATTAATTAGTTCAATAGTGCAGTCGCACGCATTTTTGTTTTCATTTTCTGGATGTATTAATGATTCACAATACCCTAAAAAACGGTTTATAATAAAAAAAATTGTCTTCAATACGTTGCCGTAAGAACATCCGAGTATTATTGTTGCATTACGAATGCGAGTTGCACAATTCTTTGACGTTATAGGCATTTCTAACGTTTGTTGTAATGTGTACTTTTGATTAAAATTAGTAATATACAACACATCATTTAATTTTTTCCAGCCATCATGCTTCAATAAATATTCAATTTCATCTTTGGTACTATTTATTATTTCAATATGCTTAACCATAAAATATATTAAGACATATAATTTAATACTTTGAAAAATTGCCATTTTAATATTTCTAATATTAAGCTATTAAACTTGAATACTATAAAATATAACAAGATTTTGCTGGTTTTGATAAAAAAAAATTCTACGTATTATTTGTTTAGTTGCTATTAACAGAACAACTTACAAATGTGTTATAGTTCATTTTAATTGTCATAATTTAATATATTTAAAAAAAGGATCCCTAGAAAAACAAGCATTTTATAGTTTTTTAAGATAATAATAATTTTTATAATTTTTTTAAATTATAAATTAACATACGTTTTTCATTGGATTTTCATGTAATACCTTATCAAAAGAATGGTTATTGTCTTTAATAAATTCTGAACAATGATTCAGTTTTAACAAAGAGTTATAGCAAAATGAAAATGATGGACCTGACAACCTTCCGTCAGGATAAAAATTTTATTTGGAACATTATGAACGTTTCATTATCTTTAATTTATTATAGGTCTAAGCAATGCACATAATATTACGAATCAGTATCAAATTGAAATGGAAAAAAAAAATTGAAGTTGTTGATAGTGATGAGTGGACTGTATGAGATCTTGTGGTGATAATGTCGATCATCTGAGTATGACGAGTCAGAGTATAGATCTAGGCACGTAAATGAAAACAGACGGCGGATAAGCGACTACGGCAGTGAAGTTATTTAGTGTTGGATTATTGGAGGTGTGCAAGGGCACGAGAACTTTGAGAACAAGAGTGCAACAAATAAATAATAAAAATTTTGACGTACAATGTCTAAGCAATTTACCATTCAAGCGAAGGCGCTTGCTACAAAAAAGATGACGCATTAAAAATTTGACTCACTGACGTACGACGATGAAGTGTATACGGATGACATCTGACACGTAGACCATCGATTTCCCGTACTGGGTGGGAAAGGGGAGAGTAAAGTAAAGACGCTAGGTATCAGCTGTAACACGATATAATATAATTAACAGTGTTTGTTGTGACAACTGGTCCATTAGGTCTTTGCTAAATGCGTTCTCTACTAAACAAAAGTTAAAATAGCTATTTTTAAAAATCTATCATTTTAGCTTTGATTCGAAGCTGAAAAGATATTGATTTTGCCATGATGTGCGTTATTTTGTTTGTCCATAATAATCCTCAGTTCTCACTGAGACGTTTTTGATGATCTATAAAAGCACCCGAATTTTAATAATTTGAGTGGGTATGTAGTGAGTCTGGCGCAACTCGTACCAGGGCTTGAATCAAAAACACTTACTTTTTACGTTATGACGATTAAAATGTTTACAATATCATTACATTATACGTTTTTAATAATTAATACGTAATATCTAGGGTATACGTGTATCCTTGATCGCCCTATAGATGACTAAAAAGACTTAGGCCAATTGTCAATAGTTTATTGTACAAGACAGTAATGTTATATACAATCTAATTATAAGTTTCACCAATCATTAAGTTGTACATTTGTTAGTATAAAATACTACACAGGAGATTGGAGAGCATACCATATAAATATATAAAAAGTGTTTATATAATATATAAAAATTAATTTTGACAATAAAAGTCGCGTAGGTTTAAGTGTGTATAAGGGCTTATATGCGTACGCAGAATGATCGGTTTATTATAATACACTCAAAAATTTTAAAAATAAATATAATATTAAAAAAATTGTTTTCTTTTTTTTTAGTTACGTATATTTCTAGATTTAACAGCTACTAACTAGCTAACAAATACTGTAAAAAAATTCTTTCTTTCTTTATTTTTTGTTGGTGGCCGTCATTTATACCAAACTTTTTGTAATAATTTGCCAAACTGTATACCATCAATTTCAAGTCTCTTCAAGTACATCGGAAAAACATAAATTATCAGAGAGTGTATTTAGATTATTGAAACTAAAAAAATGTTTGTATAATTGTGGTCTGGTCCTTTATGTGTGGTTTAATGAAGATTTAATTCAGTGTCAGATCCTCCCTCTTTTGATTTTTCTGTTTATGGTACGAATAAATGATTTTCATATGAAGATATCATTTGTCGTTAGAATACAATGATGGATTTCACGACAAATCAAAATATTCACATTTTCGATATTTTAAGTGACGGAGTCTATAAATTTTTAAAGCTAAGCATTACCGTTGAGTGTTACGTATGCCTGTGTCTACAAATTTTTTATTCACGTTGCGATGTCTCAATGGGTACAATTTGAATTCAACTACACAGTAATTATAAAGCTTATACAAGATACAACCTCTATTGTTATAAAATTAAGAACAAGGCTTTTAAAACCAGTCATAATTTTCGTATGGGTAATATTTGCTAAGGTATTTCTGTTTCATTTGGTATAATATTTTTAAAAATTTAACACTTAACCTGCTTACAGAAGAGGATTTAGAATAGCAATTTTTGAACAAAAATTTAACTATTTCAATTTTAGTTTTAAAAATGTTAAAATAAAGCTTATGTTAATTACTATATGTTAAAAAAAAAATTGATTTGTTTTTTATGAGTTAATAGTTTCCGTAGTTAAACAACATGCTATTTTTGTGTTTAAATTGTATTTTTCGTTTATTTTATAATACTATATAAACAATTATAATCATTAATTTTAATCTTTTTAAAGTATGTGTTGTCGAATTAGGTTTGATATGGATAATAAATTTCAACTACTAAGTTGAATAATTTTACTTTGTTATTTGTTTTATTATGTAATTGGCGTAAAAATGGGTTTAGAAAAGTATATTATATTAAAAGTAAATATATTATAATATAATATAAGTAACAGACTATAATAAATATTTATTATAGCAATTAAATATAGTATGAAATTGATATTTAATAATTTATTATTGTAATTTTTACAGAGAATTTATATTAATTATAAATTATTATTTACTTTTATGGTAATTGTGTATAAAAATTTAAGGTCTTGATTCAATACTTAAAATAATAACTAAAAAAAATAGTTAACTATATAGGGTCGCCCAGCATTCATTAAAAACTTAAATAACTTTTGATCCAGTAAATTATTTTTGCTATTTTTTTTTTTAATACTTAATTTACTTGAGGGCTATATTAATAATTTAATTGATATAATTTTTTAAATTAAATTATACAAAATTAATTTTAAAAAAATGTTTAAAATAATTTCAAAATCTATAAAGATATAAAACAAATTATCTAATTATTCTTCTGTCCTTATCTCAAAACGTATTTCAATGTTTAATACCGTAAAATAACACATCATAATTCAAAATTTCAAAAACTTTAAAATGATACAGACTATTTTCTACTAAATATTAATTACATATTTGATTACAAAATTTTTTTTTTAAATCTACTATACAAAATAGCTATCTTGTTTTCTTTTTAATTTTATTTAAAATTAAAAAATAATTAATATTTTTAATAAAATATATAGTATAAATTATTGAGATATAATTATAGACCTAAAGTATAACTTATTTAAAAAAAAATCAGTAAAAAATACTAACTAAATCAAAAGTTATTTAAGTTGTTAGTGAATGCTGGGCCACTCAGTATATTACATTTTTCTGTTTATAATTTTTTTTAAGAACTGAATTTTTACATTTTTTTTAATTTGAGTGTTTAATACACTTTTATCCTTATATGTTATCATCTAACCAAATTCCAAATATTTTTTTATTCTATACACTATTAAATAATAGAAATGTACTTTAAAAGTTTCAACAAAACAAGAAACGAAGAAAAAAATAATAGTCTTGTCGAAAATTAGCGTATTTCATTGAAGTGAATTTTCTTCGAATAATTAGTGTCATTATTTACACTATCGAATCTAATGATCATATTATAATGAACGTCTTTAGATTCGTACATAAATTATTCGGTTAAGAGATAACTTGCCTTAAACAGTAGATGTTAAACTATGAATATTTGAATGATGGAATTTATATCAAATTGTTGTACATATTTGAGTAATTAAATTTACTTAAAGCACTACTGAAGTAATTGATACAAGTTTGAGCTATAGAATAGTGTTCAATCTATAGGCTAATGTAAACAATACGAGCAATAGATGAGTTATGTTATATTATAATGGTGGATTTGTTTATAGGAATAAAACCGGAAATCAGATTCAGCGCATTAACTAATTTGCTCGAAAACCGTTTCAAACGACAGGATACATAATAATTGATTTGAGGTGCGGTAACTGAAATGTGCATACTCGAGTGCACACAAGCCAATAGAAACAATGGATCTACTTATTTTGATTTTTCAGCCGAACCTGAATTAAAATGTTTTTTTCCACATTTTATATGTGATATGCAAATAATTTATTATTAATTTAAATTACTGTGTGTATTTATTAGACACTATAATTAATTTAATTTTTTGACTATTTTAGACAGGTTAACAACATTAAAATTTACTCTATAAATAGCAATCAATAATTCAAGTTTGAGGTTAAATTTTTCAAAGGCCTTAAGGAAATTTGTTGTATTATTTGCTTAAAAATTTTGTTGACAACATTTTAATAGTCTATAGACTATTAAAATTAACTTTAGTTTGAGCAACTCAATATATTTTCTAGTATTCAAAATCTTAAACTTAAGACTGAATCATGAATTATGATTGTAAGCATACATTATGATTGATGTTATCATGATTACATACTAATAAAAACTTTTAAAGTATTTCAAAAACTGGCGTACTTTTGTTACGCAATGGTATTTCTATTTATGTTTAATTTAGGAATGTATTGTCAATATGCAAACAATAAACATAATAGTTTACTCAACCTTCAAAAATCACAGATCGAAAATTAATTGGGTTTGGCTTTAATAAGTTCGGTTTTGGATGAATTGTGTCAAACCGGTAGCTCTTCATATATAGACCACACTTTTAAACATAGAAGTATACAAATCGTGTTAATACATCAGCATAATAATTTTTATCTAAGGTAAAGTGAGGTAAATTTGTGATAATTTTATCAAATACCCAATAACACGTTTAATTTTAATAGAAGAATTTAATTTATATAATTTTTGATAAGCAAATAATAACTCATATGTTACTAGATGAGTTATTGAAATACTTTTTATAAAATGGCAATACGTTAAAAAAATATACAGATTCAATGAGAACAATAGAAACCCGTTTCTTTACTTACTTAACACTTTATATAATTATTAACGCAGCGATTTCTTTTTATCGGCGTTGCTTCAATAATTATTAAAAAAATTATTTCTTAATATATTTAAGCTAATTAATTAAATTATTTTTCTTAATCTCTCGATTTTTTTTTAAACTTGTTAGTTTTAATTTTACATTACGTAAGATGTAAAATATTTAAATTATTTCAAAGAAATGCTTGCTTAAAAAATAATAATAAAAAATTAGGAAAATGAGGTGCACTATAATTACACAATGAGAGTTGGATAATAAATTTAGTATATATTGTAATAAGTTTATTATTTAAGTATTCTATTCAAATTCGTATATTATATATTCAATACATTATCAGTTTCATTTGATGCTAAAAAAGCTCAACAATTATTTTTATTTTATTCTTTTTTTGTCACTTTCATTTTTAATATCAACATTAACAATGATGTTAACTAAAAATACAACTGATATGTTTATTAAACAATTTAAATACTTGAACAATAAAAGTAAGTTAGAAATTAAAATTTTATAACTGTGTAAAAATGTTGTATTTGTGTAACAAATTTTAATATTTCATAACTATCTTGTGTATTAAAAATCATATTTAGCCAAAGATATTACCATTAAAAATTAAAAAAAAAAATCTTGTTTTCCGTAAATGAGGTAAAAAATTACAATTTTAAAAATCGGTAATTTTTGATATTTTTTCAATTTTTTTAGACTTAAAACTGCCATAACTTTTTGAAAAAGTATGGATCAAAACAAATTTTTATTTATAGATAAATTAGGTATTTATATATCATTTGGTATATATATATATAATTTTTTAATCTGAACCAATTAAAATTTTTGAAAATGTTCTGAGTATACTGACACTTATATATATATATTTTAAATTAAAGCTAATTTAATAAACTTTATTTTCTAAAAAAAAAATGGTCTTTGGAAATGTCTTTGTGGTAAAAATGAACATTAAAATTCCACCTAATGGCAGGTAAATTTATATCAAATGAAAGAGAAATTCCTATGGCTTCAATATGAATATAAATTATTTTTATTCTTTCATTTTTTTGGAAGTTATAGCAGTTAAAAAGAAAAGTTAAAAAATGTCGAAATTAACCGATTTTAAAAATTGTAATTTTTTAGGAGATTTCTCCTATTTGCAGGGATTGAGGTAATTTTTTAAATTTTTAAGGGTAAAATCTTCAACTAGATATGATTTTTAATCTTTTGATGTATTGTTGAAAAATATCTGCCCAGTGATAGCTAAGAAAAAATAATGACTCTTCTTCTTCTTCCTCGCCTTAATCCCAACTACTTGGGGACGGCCACCCTTATCCTAAACTTCCACTTGACACAATCTCCCACATCAAATGTCCTCATATCGCATTATATAATAGCATCCCTCTATCTCTTTTAGCTTCGATGCGAAGCTGAGAAGGTATTGGTTTTACTAAGATGTGTTTTTTTTTTTTTTTT